>NW_014577546.1:59212-66324 GCF_000485595.1 Priapulus caudatus | reverse complement strand
GTTGTTGTTAGCCGGGCGTTGTGTATGGTCGTTCCCTTGTTCAAGCCCTGTGTCATGCCCTCTAACAAGGCTCACGCGTTGTCATCGTTGTTGTTGTTAGCCGGGCGTTGTGTATGGTCGTTCTCTTGTTCAAGCCCTGTGTCAAGCCCTCTAACAAGGCTCACGCGTTGTCATCGTTGTTGTTGTTAGCCGGGAGTTGTGTATGGTCGTTCCCTTGTTCAAGCCCTGTGTCATGCCCTCTAACGTGGCTCACGCGTTGTCATCGTTGTTGTTGTTGTTAGCCGGGAGTTGTGTATGGTCGTTCCCTTGTTCAAGCCCTGTGTCATGCCCTCTAACGTGGCTCACGCATTGTCGTCGTCGTCGTTGTTGTTAGCCGGGCGTTGTGTATGGTCGTTCCCTTGTTCAAGCCCTGTGTCATGCCCTCTAACGTGGCTCACGCATTGTCGTCGTCGTCGTTGTTGTTAGCCGGGCGTTGTGTATGGACGTTCCCTTGTTCAAGCCCTGTGTCAAGCCCTTTAACGTGGCTCACGCATTGCCATCATCATCATCATCGTCGTCGTCGTTGTTAACCGTTCGTTGTGACTGTTTGTTTGAGCAGCGCAATGAGCCGGACACGTCGGAGGATGAGACGGGGCTGCTGCTGGCGCCGAGTGATGCGAGGAGGAAGGAGCGGCTCTCCATCAGCATACGGCTCGCCGATCTCAAGGAAAGAAACCGTTCGCTCTTAACCCGTTAGCTTCCTCCTCAGTTTCCACCCCAGCTGTCTTAACCCGTTAGCTTCCTCCTCAGCCGCACACACCTGTATCAACCCGTTAGCTTCCTCCTCAGCCTCCACCCCACCTACTTAACCCGTTACCTTTCTCCTCAGCCGCACACACTTGCCTTAACCCATTAGCTTCCTCCTCAGCCGCACACACCTGTCTTATTCCCCGCGGTCGCGTGCGCATATCCCGCGGAACTGCGCGTCTCATCCGCGTGCAGCGCTTAGGATCAACAGCAAAGCTGTGCCACGCAATCTTGTATCATGTCTCTCTGGATGCAGTAGTAGTTTCATACATAGTAGGGAAAAGATGTGAAGGTACTAATAGTTGTAGTATTAGTTACCCCTACATAGTATATACATAGTACGGCAAAGTTGCAAAGGTACTAGTAGTTGTAGTATTGGTTACCCCTGTGCAGTATAGTTTCATACATAATAGGGAAAAGATGTAAAGGTACTATTAGTTGAGTATTAGTTAGCCCTATGCAGTAGGTTCATACATAGCAGGGCAAAGATGGTGGTATTACTTACACAAGTAGAACTACTAAGCTGTGCATTACTTATCACTATTTATTGGCGACTTTCACAGTGAGCGGATAGAATACGATACCGTGGCACAGTGTATAACAACAACAGGTAACTTAAACTGAACTTCTTAACTGAGCTTCCACCGTTATACTCGTGTGTCTGGCACTATGTATATCTTGTTTGAGTTAAGATAAAGTTAAATGTTATAACGTGGGACCACTTCATCGATTTTCGTAACCACTGCTCTTTGTATCAGAGTAGCAATAGGTTTGAGTCAGTCTTTCGATTATTTCGCCACATAGAATGGTATTTGTATGTAATGAAAATTTCTGTCTGGTGATGCCCACTGCCCCCTTTCATTTTTCACGAGGTGCCATATTAATTGAGAGTTGACTGTACTATATATATAAGTATTAACTAGTGTATATTAGTAATGCTGCAGTGAGTCTATGATGAAGTAGTGGGTATACTACTTCAAAACGTGTGAATTGGATCGTAAAATATGTATGTGCTGTTGTTCTTTATGCTGTCTCCTGTTTACCCTGCGTAGAGTAGATGTACTGTGATACTGACGTTGTTGTGTTATAAATACAGCATTGTAGATTTCTGCTAGTGTCATTTAAGTCATGCAGGTTACTACATTATAGGTTACAGGTTGTATGTATTCGTTTCTGTTTTTAGACTATTACATACATACTCATACAGGTAATAATAACGTAAAGGTTTTTGAATACTGGTTGCTATGTAAATGTTGGCATACAATGAGTTGTAAATACCGGTTAGTATATATAATTTAGCGCACATAGATGAGCAGATATTCCTTACTACATGAGCACTTACTAATCTTGTTTATAATTGATATTAGCCAGTCCCCAGCCAATTATATATAACGACAGCTGCTCATATGTTGACAGTGCCACCTGTTGCCTATTAGCAGAACTGTTGTTCTGCGAATGGCCCATCCCAAAAATCAATATTTTCCCACATCAACCTATGCTTACGCTCTCGCGTTGTCCCGTCTGCGCGTGCGTGCGTGCGTGCGTGTGTGTGTGTCGCTAGTTTGTTGTGCTACCTTGCTGCGTGCCTATCGGCCCTTGGGGTGGCAGCGTTTCCGGGCATCGCGCTTGTCCGGTTGCCCTCCGGCAACCCGGCAGCAGGGAAGAGGCTATCTGCGGCTCCATGTTGTTATATCGATCAGGCGGTGGCCGCTTGGGGAAGCAGCAGCAGCATCAGCAGGCAGGCATCAGCAGCTGCTGCCTTCACCGAATCTATTGATCACACACTGCGGGGCGGGCCGAATAGTGGCTCGCGCGTGAGCCGTGTTTGTAAATTGAGCTGCCAGTGAAGGTCAACCGCCTGCTCGCGGTGTTACGTTTGAGTGCGTGCGTCCGTGTCTAAGGTCGTGCGCGTCGGTGCTCGTTAGTGCTCGGTGAGCGAGGAGGAGTCGAGCGAGGAGGTGAGCGATGGCCAGACGCTCGCAGCTCAACGCGACGGCTGCGCGCTTATATGCTGATTCTGGTACGCTGTGAATTTACTTGGTTCCCCGTCTCTCTCTCTCTCCTGCCTCTCTCTTTCTCTTCTCTCTTCTTCTCTCTATATATATAGTTACGTTAATATATCTCTCTTATCTCTCTCTCATATCTCTCTCTCTTCTCTCTTCTCTCTCTTCTGCTGCTTCTCCGCGCGCGCGCGCCGCTCTTCTCTTTCTCACTCTGTTCGTGCGCGCGCTCTCTCTCCCATATATTATTACATTATTATTATATAAAATACTATATATGTAGTTATACATCTATAATTATATGCAGAAGTAGCATAATAGGGATCGCGTATTGTGGGGATAGGAAAAGGCTTAGATCCCTGATTACCATCTACTATCTATATATATATATTATCGCGCCACTATCCCGCAGATGTGGGTCAAGCCGAGCGTTGTGTTTGCGTTGCGTGCGTGCCGTGCGTGTGTAGGATGTGCGTGTGGGTTTGGCAGACGGTCGGATTGGCGCTCGCATTGCCACGCGCGCTAGAGCGAGAGCGCGTTCATATAACGGTCCAGCAATCAATGGCCAGGACAGCCAGTGTGTATTCACGTGGGTGTGAACATCGCGCTGCCACAGCAGCGTATTGATCTATAGCGTAGCAGTGAAGGTGTAGGGGAGGCAGCGTCGGTAGACCGCAGAACGATCGAGGCGCAGACGAGAATGAGAGAGACGATAGCGGCGTGTGTATTGCTTGTTGTGCGTGGTGTGACGCGTTGGTGTGTGTAGCGTCGCACCGAAGTGACTGCTGAGAGCGGAAGAAGAGAAAGCGAGAGCAAAGATTCACTTGCTTCCACTATTGATCTGCATGATGAGGGGCAGCGGGGGGGAGGTTGCGTGGCCTGTCTGGCTACTGCCTGTGTGCTGCCTAGTTTTCGCTGACCGATACGGTCTTCCCGGTGCGTGGTGTGTTGTTGTCACTGCTGATCTGCTCGCCTGGTTGCTGCTGTTTGCTGGCATGTGAATGCGGACAATGGGGTACTGATATAAGGTTTGGTGCGGCCGCAGCGTGATCTTGATTCTGAAGCCAACGTTCGGCCCCGTCGTTGAAGATTTAGGTGCGTGCGCGTGGATGCGGCTGCAATGAAAATCATCTGAAGTGGGAGTAATGGCGGCGTGTTGCCAGTGTTGTTGCTAGAGCCGCCTGCTCGCTGTGTGTGTGTGCGTGCGTGCGTGGCCATCGTCTGTGTGCGTGCGTTGTGGCTCGTGTGTGTGCTGTGCGGGTCGCTACTCCAAAGGCGTCCTCCCCGTGCACTTCGCTCGTCGCGTGTGTGGTGTGTGCGTTGTGGTGTTGCGTTGCGGGCGATGTGGTGTGTGTGTGTGCTGGTGCGTGCGTGGCGTCTGTGCGTGCGCTTCGTGCGTGCGTGCGTCGCGTGCGTGTGTGTCTTGTGGTGTTTTCTGTCTTGTTGTACACGGGCCATACGATGGAAAGTTGAACGAATGGCTCGTATTTGATTCTAGCCCGTCGTGTCGATTGCGTGCAGGCCTTGCCGCTGCCTTGCTTGTATTATTTTTATTGCTTGCTTGCTACGCAAAATCGAACCTTTAAACATAATGTCGCAGTCGTGACCCAGTATTTCTGCCAAAGACACCGTGGTGATTTTGTTTAACTCGGCTGCATATATGCGCTGTGTCTGCGCTGTGTGGGATTTATGCATACCTTGCTGGAGTGGGTGGGCTGTGATCGCACGCACTATGGTCATCGCGTCGGTTCGTGTGCTCTATGTTACTTGCCCCGCCCACAACAAGTCACGCGCGGTGTGTGCGGGGTGGGTGTTCGTCAAGGTGCGGCGGTGCAGTTCCGTTCGCGGTGCGGAAGTCGATTGCGCTGATTGCTTTGCGTGGCATCTAATGGTGGTATTAGGCGGGGCGTACGTCTTGGTGTGTGGGTTGGTTGCTGGCGCGTTAGGCGCTGGGAGGCACGGTGCGTATCATGGTCGGTGAGGGCTGGTAGTGCTCAGTACTGCCTTGGTTGTGGTTTTGGCTTCGTCACTCTCATAAGTATCCTGACATTAACACCTGGTCCCAAGCCGCCAGTGGCCGGTCTCGCTCGTGCCCACATGTGTGGTTGTACTCGCCTTCCTTCGTCTTCTCTATTATTACAGCTCGTGCGGTTGTCATCTTCGTTTGTTGCTTGTTGTTGTCGTTTTACCCGTTGCGTTGTGTGCGCCTCGCTTCCCTGGTTACCACTCTATCTTTGGCCTTGTCGCACCCTCGCAATCCGTCGGCTTGCGCATTTGTTAGTCAGCATCTGTTAGGTAACCGTGCGGGCATAATGCTCGCTCCCCTGGTTACCCCCTCTCCAGTCTGTCACGAGCCTCTATACAACCTCGTTTACGACATTATTGCTTGCCTCACGCGTTGCTCATCGTTGTTCGTCCGTCGTTGGTGTTAGCGGGCAGTTTGTGTATGGTCTGTTCCCTTGTTTAAGCCCTGTGTCCATGCCCTCTAACGTGGCTCACGCGGTTTGTCATCCGTTGCTTGTTGTTGTTAGCCGGGAGTTTGTGTTTTTTCATGGTCGTTTCCCTTGTTTTCAAGCCCTGTGTCATGCCCTCTAACGTGTGGCCTCACGCGTTGTCATCTTGTTGTTGTTGTATTAGCTCAGGGAGTTGATGTATGGTCCGTTCCCTTTTTCAAGCCCTGTGCATTTGCCTCTGAACGTGGGCTGACGCGTTGTTCATCGTTGTTTTGGTTGTTTAGCGTGGAGTTGTGATTGGTCGCTTTCCCTTGTTGTCAAGCCCTGTTCATGCCCTTCTAACGTGGCTCATCGTCGTTTGTCATCGTTAGTTGTTGTTGTTAGCCCGCGGCCAGTTGTGTATGGTCGTTCTCTTGTCAAGCCCAGTGTTCAGCCCTCTAACGTTGGCTCACGGTTTTTCATCGTGTTTGTTGTTGTTAGCGGGATGTGTGTATGGTTCGGGTTTCTCTTGTTCAAGCCCTTGCTGTCATTCTCCCTTCTCCTCCCCCCCCCCACCCCCCTCCCCCGTCCCAACGTGGCTCACGCGTTTGTCATTCGTTGTTTGCTTGTTTGTTTAGCGGCCGAGTTGTGTATGGCTCGCTTCCCTTGTTAAGCTCCTGTGTCATCCCGTCTACGTGCTCACTCGCTTGCTTGCTCAGTCGTTGTTGGTTGTTTTAGCCTGGGAGTTTTGTGTGGCCATGGTTCGGTTTCCTCTGTTCAAGCCTGTCCGATGCCCTCTAACGTGCGCTCACAGGTTGTTCATCCGTTGTTGTTGTTGTGAGCCGTGGGAGTTGTGTACTGGTCTGTTCCCTTGTTTCAAGCCTGTTGTCATGCCCTCTAACTTGTGTGCTGACGCGTTGTCTATCGTTGTTGTTGTTGTTAGGCCGTGCGAGTGTTGTCATGGTCGCTGTCCCTTTGCTTCAACCCTGGTGTCAATTGCCCTCTAACGTGGGCTTCACGCCATTGCCATGCATTCATCCATCGTGTCTGTCGTCGTTGTTAACCGTTCAGTTGTGACCCTGTTTGTTTGTTAGCAGCCGCAATGCGAGCTTGGACACTGTACGGAAGGATGAGACGGGGCTGCTGCTGGCGGCCGAGTGATGGCGCAGGAGAGAAGGAGCTGGGCTCCTGCCATCAAGCAATACGGTCCTCGACCAGATCTCAAGGCAATAGAAACCGCTTGCTCTGAACCCGTTTTAGCTTCTCCTTCAGCTTTCGCACCCCACCCTGTCACTCAACCGTTAGCTTCACTCCTCAGTCTCACCCGACATGTCTTATACGCCTGTTAGCTTTCCTCTCTTCAGCTCGCCACACCTGTTCTTGAACCCGTTTAGCTTCCTCCTCAGCCGCACAATCACCTGCCTTAATTCCGTGTTTAAGCCATTTTCCTCCTCAGTCCCACTCACTTGTCTTGGTGTCGCTGCCAGTCTCGCTGTCTGCCTGACTGATCATGCCTACCTACCTCGGTATAGGCCTGCATGCCTGACTGCCTCGCTGCCTGCCTGCCCTTGAGAGACGTCCCTCGCTCCACTGTCCTGCCGAAACTGATCATTGTGCGCCTCACCGTACCTTCGGTGTAGGCCTGCATTGCCTGACTGTTCTCGCTGGCCTGCCATGCCCTGCGCTCCCTGCCCTCACTGTACCTGCCCTGGACTGCATCATGTCTACCTGTACCTCCGCCGATATTACGCGCCTGCATGCCTGATACTGGCCTCGAACTGCCCCTGCCTTGCCTCGCTCCCTGCCTCCACTGTCTGCCTGACTGACTGCTTGTATGAGTGCCTGCTTCAATGCCTGCCCCTACCTGTCTGCGTGCCTCGCTACCTGTCTTGGT
>NW_014577546.1:49531-58845 GCF_000485595.1 Priapulus caudatus | reverse complement strand
TATATTAATATTATATAATGTTGAATTATATTCATGTTATATTCATTCATTTATATATCCAGTCTATCCTTCCTGGCCTGCCTGCCTAGCTGTCTGCTGGCCTGCCTGCCTAGCTGTCTGCTGGTCTGCCTACGTACCTGCCTGTCTGATTGCCTTGCTTCGTGGGTGTAGTAGTATCCGTGCAGCACCCCTTGAGCCGGTTATCCACACAAATTCCTGCTGTCCCGTGACAGTTCTGGTATCTGTCCTCGTTCGTTAGGCAGCGATTACCTACCCATCCTGACGACGATGCCTGTCTCGTGGTTCCTTCTGTTCGCTCACGGTGTTCGAACCTAGTCGCTCCACAGTCGTAGGTTGTGATGATGACGATCATTGATGTCGCTATCTATACGGTTGATCAGTTAGATATCTGCGTTCATTCGTTGTGCAGTTAAAGCATTCGGCACATTGGTAGGTACGTGCGTGCGTGCGGATGCGTGCGTGAGTGCGTGTGCGTGTGTTTATCGTGTGTCTGTGTCCGTTTGTGCGTTACCGTGTTCCCAGTTTTATGCCTAAAATCACGACTAACCTGCACTTATTCTTACGGCACGGGCTTTTCTCTGTCGGGTGATTTCTTCATTAACATGCTCATAACAGCCTGACTTAACACGCGGCCTATGTTCTGGTCGTTCTGCCGCGTCTCTCTGTCCTCGTGTAGAGTTGCTTTGTAGCTGTAGAGTGGATTGGTCGGTGGGTGGCAGAGGGAAGATGGCGCACGCTACCTCCTACCCTTGTCTCTGCCTTGCTGCACCCGAGTCATGCTTTCCCTCAGGCATCCCGTGCATCGCCTCTCCACCGCTGCCTTCATCTCAGCAGAACGGCACCTAACCCCCGACATGCCCGACATCCCTCGCATTTCCACGAAGTCCTGGCATTGCTTGCAGCGTCGGTGCGGGTGACGGGACCAGGAGTAAGATAATATAGGTTCTATATTATCTTACTCCTGACGGGACGTGTACGTAGTTGTTACAGGTCGTGCATGTGCGCCAGCATACGTGTGTGTGGCGAGCGTGGCCTGCAAGCGAGCGGGCTCCAATTGCTTTTGCTTCAGCATTAGAAATAATCAGGCCCTCCCCCCTTGGTCCGGGACTGGTAACATGTGATGATAAGACCCTTGATCCAGGGCTGGATAATTTTTAATGGATTTTACTATAGGTTGTGTAGTAGAAATCAAAATTTTCCGAATTTCAAAGACTGGTCGGGTTTTCAGACTCATTCAGTTGAATGGTCTTATTCAAAGGGAAACGAGGGAATTAAACATGACACGGGACATTTAGAAGAAAGCATTGCACGGGGCATTCACGGGAAGATATTTCACGGATTTTAGCGAGAGTCGAAGAATCGATGCATCACTGGTATCGCAGCGCCTGTGTCTTGCAGTGTCTGTGACATAACGCGTCGGTGAGAATTCTGCGTCTCGTAGTCTCGTGTCAAACTAGTCTCTCGTGCGTGCGTTTTTCATTTTGACCTGATTTTGTGCATTTGCTGTTGCTGTTGCTGCTCGGCACACATGCTGTCATACTGCTGCTGCAAGCTACGGACAACAAGAGCAGCTTATAAGCCGGCACGATCGTCACGAGAGGGCGCTGCTATCACTGGACGAGGGTCGTTCGTCGCGACCTCCCCCCCCCTGTCGTCACGTTGACACTGCCGTCGTTGTCGTCACGGCGCCAGGCGTCGTCATCTTCTCACACCCGTCCCGCTCAGGGCCGCTTGCCCCCCAGTCGTCTGTTGCTGCTCTTGCGCAGGAGACAGACTCACTTTCTGCTCTCGGTAGCACTGCAGACGTCTGTGTGACGGTCTTGCCTTCTGTTATTCCGTGCATGCGTGCATGCATGTGTGTGTGTGTGTTTTTCGTAGTCATTTGCCTGTAATTAGCTTAGGTTCAAGATGCACATGCATCTTTCTCCATTTACTACAGTTACCTTTAACTATGGAATAAGGTTAGGTTGCGATAGACTACCACCTCAGGAACTCTCCCTTTCTCACTCTCTCTCTCTCTCTCTATACATACATATCTAGTCTACATATCTATCCATCAGTCTATATTTTATTTGGATAACTGCCGCAGTACTTTTGTCTACTGATTTATCATTGTTGATTGTCCTCCTATACGCCAGGGTGCAGCATGTGATAGACTGATCTTCGTGGTCTGAGCATGGAATTGTTGTTGCCGTCGTTGGTCACCTCCCCTGATACCGTCGTTGGTGACCGTCGTGTGTGTTTGTGCGCCTGTGCGTGTACTTGTACGCGTAACAATAAAAAAATCACGCCACGTATTGTCGTCATCGTCTGTTTCTCGCTTCGGGGGAGGGAGGCCACAAACGACCACGTGTTTTTATTGTTTTTCTGGGGGGTGGAGTGGCTAAACCACATGTGTTTTTTGCTTCGGATGACAAAACCATGACTATTTTTTCGCTTCAGCGGGGGAGTCGTTGGTGACAAAACCGCACGTGTTTTTTTTGCTTTGGGTGACAAAACCATGCCTGTATTTTTTTTGCTTTGGGGAGGGAGTTGTTGGTGACAAAACCAAACGTTTTTTCTCACTACGGTGGGTAGGGGAAGGAGGGTAACGAAAGCCAACTCTAAGAGAATGAAGTAAAGACGGCAACGGGTAGTGGCGACGACGATCGTTCTATCTCTTCGCGCTATCCCCCGACCCCGCCACCACGTCAACTCGCGCGCGCGGCGGAGAGTCGCGGTTGTTGACCGTGCGGAGGTGACACATTGCAGGAGGAGCCGACCGAGGAAGAAGAAGAAGAGGAATCTCAGCATCCTCATCAGCAGCAGCAGCAGCAGGGCGGCGGCAGCGGCGGCGGCGGCGGCGGGGTGGAGTGGCAGTCGGAGGACATCAGCGCGCTCGTGATTCCCGAGCAGGGCGGCCTGACGCGCTGCCCCGAGTGCGACTTCCGCAGCACCTACAAGTTTAACGTTACGCGGCACCTCCGCAAAGTGCACAAGCTGGGCGTGGTTCGACAGGTCGGTGTCTGCATGAAGATGCGCACGGGGGCGGGTCGGGAGGCGGTGTGGGGTGGGCACTTCTGTACGTCAGCATGCGTAACGTAGTCTCCACGTGTGCGTGCGTGTCCCCATGCGTCCCTCCTTCCGTATGTCCGTCCATCCGTCCGCCAGTCCTTCCCTCCGTCTGTCCATGCTTCTATCTGTCCCTACTTCCCTCTGTCTGCCCCTCCTTCCATCTGTCCCTCTGTTCCTCTGTCTCTCTTGCTCCGTTAATCCGTCCATCCCTCCCCCTGCACACTTTTGCCTCTGAGCTCTTCCTGGTTTCCAAAAAGAACCTCGTGTAATCCCGTGTCCCGATCTCGACTCCTCTGAAGACCGCCTCGAAGCGTCCGTTGACAGAACGCCTTGTCGAGATCTTCTGTGGTTCCCAAGAGGAACATCCCGCAGAACGTTTATCACGTCATCCTCAAGGAACATCCTGGGAACATACCGACACCTACATACATACATGCCAAACCCTTGAGAAGTTCTTCCTGCTGTAATTCCTCCGTGAAGCGCGGTGGTGAACGTCGTGGTAACTTCACGACGAAGAGCGCGTCTTTGGCTTCTTGTTCCCCGTTGTTCCCTCTGTCTCCTCGCGGTCGTGTGGGGGCCACATTGACGATTACAGCGTCTGCAGCATGTTGGCATGGCAACGAGCATCGTAGCAGCAGAGTTGCGCTAGACTATGTTAGAAGTGTTGCTAGTGAACTATTGTAGGTGTTTCTCCACTTTGGGATGTTGCATACTGCATGGTCGTGCGTGTCGTAAGCTCTGTAATAGTGCATGAATGATAATAATAATAATAATAATAATAATAATAACAGTAGAACTGTCACCTCGGGATGTCAACTCCATTGTCTTTTACTTTTTCATCTATATGTAGGTTTAGTACGTGTGTGTGTGTGTATGTATGTGTGTTTGTGTGAGCGCAAGTGTAGCCATGTTTGTATCAGTTGCATGTACGTAGATACGCTCTCAAACGACAGAGCCCCGATCGTGGCATGTTTACACCTCCAAGTTCCTCCTCTTGAGTGTGTCGCTGAGTTTCCGCATGCATCTCTCTTGCTCGTCGGATATCTACCGAAATGCAATCGATACTCACCGGCCCGCTTGCCCAGGTCTTTGATAAGATGTAGCCATTCAATGCCTGCGTTCGGATAATTCCGTTTACTGTAGACATTTGGCAGGAATGGGGCGTAGAAATTACGGCCGTTATTGGTTTTTTGCTTTCGTTGCATACGATTATTTATAGACGTGCGTGCATGCATATGGGGCATGCAGATTTACACTGTGGTTCCTTATTACTCGGGTGTTGTTTGTGTGTATAGATGTACGACAGACAGACGGACGAAATATGTTTTCGATGCGCCGGCGGCGGTGTTTTTCTAAGACCCTCGTAAATACTTAGGCAAAAACTACATAGATCTAAATGCTTAGGTCTCATTTTAGGTGCAATTCTTGTACTATGACCCTTATGTACCACTTAAGCTTGGCCGTGGGATACAATACTCTAAACATGTAGTTCCTCAATTATTTTTTCAAGTCAATCCGTTGGCTGATACTAATTCTTGTTGCTCCTTAACCTTACCCTGTTTGCAATTACAGTCCACAGAGTGGGTGCCACCCACATTAGGAACCACTGTCTCTCTAAATTTCACAGAGAACTTGTGGAGATCTATCTTCCTAGAGGTTCCAGAACAGCCCGACACAGGGTTTCACTAAAACATATCATTTACCGAAGCTCTCCCTGCCCCTGCTGCGGCACGCATCGCCACGGCGACGCATCACCGACGACCGACTAAGCGACTGACAGTCTTTCTCATTGCAGCCACTGGGATCTCTCCCCACCACTCCCAGCCTAGGAACCACTCCCAGTGTGCGTGTGTGTGCGTGTGTGTGGTGTGTGCGTGTGGTGTGTGTGTGCGTGCGTGCGTGCGTGCGTGCGTGTGTGTGTCTGTTTGTTCTGTTGTTGTTGTACGTGGGCGTACGGTGGAAAGTTGAACGAATGGCTCGTACATTGGATTCTAGCCGTGGTCGTTGCGTGAGGCCTTGCTCTGCTTGCTTGTATTCATTTTGTTGCTTGTTTCCTATGCAAAATGAACCTTAAACATAATGTCGCAGTCGTGACCCAGTATTTCTGCGAAGACACCGTGTGTTTTGTTAACTCGGTGCTTATGCCGCTGTGTCTGCGCTGGTGGGATTAGCATACTTTGTTGGGTAGGTGGGTGTGATCAGCACGCACATGGTCAGGTCGGTGTGTGCTTGTCTGTTATACAGCATTCTATGCTCCATGTACTTGCCCCTCCCACAACAAGTCACGCGGGTGTGTGCGGGGTGGGTGTTGTCAAGGTGGGCGGGGTGGGAAGGATTGCGCGTGCTTGCGTGGCATCTAATGGTGGTATCTAGGCAGGTGCGTACGTGGTGGTGGGTGGTGCTGGGGTTAGGCCGCTGGGAGGCCGGTGCGTATATGGTGGTGGCTGGTAGCTGCAGTACTGCCTGATTGTGGGTTTGGCTTCGTCACTCTCACGTATCCTGACATTAACACTGTCCCAAGCCTCCAGTCGTGCCCACAGTGTGTGTACTCGCTCTTTCGGTCTTCTGCTATTATTACAGCTCGTGCATTGTCATCTTCGTTGTTGTTGTTGTTGTTGTTGTTACCCGTGCGTTGTGTGCGCTCGCTTCCCTGGTTACCCACTCTATCTTGGCCTTTGTCGCACCTCGCATCGTGGCTTGCGCATTGTTGTCAGCATCGTTGGTAACCGTGCGTTGCATATGCTCGCTCCCCTGGTTGCCCCCTCTCAGTCTGTCACGACCTTTATCACAACCTCGTTTACGACATCTATTGTGCCTCACGCGTTGTCATTTCTTCCAGCCTAGGAACCACTCCCAGCCTAGGAACCACTCCCAGCCTAGGAACCACTCCCAGCCTAGAGACCTCTTCCAGCCTAGGAACCTCTTCCAGCCTAGGAACCTCTTCCAGCCTAGGAACCTCTTCTAGCCTAGGAACCTCTTCTAGCCTAGGAACCTCTTCCAGCCACTGGGACCTCTCCCAGCAACTGCTAGCCTAGAAACCTTTCCCAGTATAGGGACCTCTCCCATCAACTCCCAGCCTAGGTACCTCTCCCATCCACTCCCAGCCTATGGACCTCTCCCATCCACTCCCAGCCTAGAGACCTTTCCGATACACTCCCAGCCTAGGGACGTCTCCCATCAACTCCCAGCCTAGGGACCTCTCCCATCCACTCCCAGCCTAGGTACCTCTCCCATCCACTCCCAGCCTAGGGACCTCTCCCATCTACTCCCAGCCTAGGGACGTCTCCCATCGACTCCCAGTCTAGGGACCTCTCCCATACACTCCCAGCCTAGGGACTGCTCCCAGTCACAGGGAGGGCTGCCAGCCTTCCCCGCCGCGTGTCGGTGCGTGATCGTGGGCTTCATCTTGCAGAGGGAGACCGAGAGCGAGGAGGACGGACACAAGAAGCGCGCCAAGCAGGCGAAGAGAGGCGCCGACGGTCCTCACAACCTCAAGAAGAATCTCAAGGCTCTCTACAACACTGTCATGGACTACCAGGTAGCAAGACCCCCTGTCCTACCACTATGTGCGTGCCAGCTTCTTTCTCTCCTCTTCTCTCTCTCTTGTCTGTCTGCCTGTTTGTTTCTCTTTCGCTCTCTCTCTCTGTTTCTCTTTTTGTCTCTCTCACTCTCGCGCGCTCTGTCTCTCTCTTTCTCGCACGCTTTATATTTCTCTCATGCTTTATCTCTCCCCTCTGTCTCTCTCTCTCTCTCTCTCTCTCTCTCCCTTTTTCTCGCATGCTTTATCTTATTCCTATGCTTTTCTCTCCCCTCTGTCTGTCTGTTTCTCTCTCTCTCTTTCCTCCTCTGTCTGTCTCTCTCTCTCTTTCCTCCTCTGTCTGTCTCTCTCTCTTTCCTCCTCTGTCTGTCTCTCTCTCTTTCCCCCTCTGTTGGTCTCTCTTTCACATACACACACTCCGCTCTCCCGTCCTTGTATCATCCCTGAAGGTGTGTGACATTGCAACCAATTTATCGTGTATTCCTTGCCGATATCCTCTGGACAGTAGCACGCATGCATGCATGTGCGTGTGTGCATCTGTGTGCATGCGCGTGTGCCTACCTACTCCCCTGATCCCTCTGTAGGATTCCTGCTGTAGCCTCTGCCAGACCTACAAACCCCGCACCCGCGTGAAGAAAGCCACGCCTACTCGTGGCCAGAAGTCTGTACTCCTGAAAAGGAATCTAAAGAAGTTGTACAAGGCTGTGTTCAAGTACAAGGTAGTGTGATAGTTTGGGCATGCATGCTATCTTTTGCAGGGGCTGGGTTGGTATATTATTTGGCTGAATTTTACTACGAATTTAGCAGCCTTGTGTCCAGAAGTCGTGTAGACTGTAAGCAAGAGAGATTCATCGATCTATGAGAATACGATAATTTTCTATCATTACCAGGAATATTTTCTCCATCTCGCCTCTCCATCTTTTTCAGTCTCCTCATCACTTTTTACGATGTTGTGCATATCTCTGTAGTTCCTAGCTGTTTCTATGCTCGCTAGACGTTTCCTACCCTTCTGTTCATCCTCATGTGTTTGTCGTGTAGCTCTTACCTTTAATTACGTGACCTTGTCATGCAGGATGATACGGGCCGGTATCCGGTAGGAATCTTCATAGTGCTGCCATCTAGGAAGGACTATCCGGACTACTACCAGATCATCACAGATCCCATTGACATGAAGATGATTGAAGCTAACATCAACAGTGGCAAGGTATGTCGGCGCACCGAGCAAAACACTTCAGTCTTTGAATCAATGAAATTTTAATTATTTGTTATCGTTATAATTGTTATTGTTATCGTTTTATTTAATTTTTATTGTTCTATCTACTAGAACCTAATGCCTCATTAATGTTCGTCGTCTGTTTCGTCTAACATCTCAAATCATGCATACTATCTCGAATGTTGTATGTAAAACGTTTCGTGACATTTCTTTTTATGCTACCTGTAACATCTCACGACATATTTGTGGTTTCGACAGTAAGCGACGGAGGCGGCAATGGTGAATGTTGCATGTAAATACATTCGGTCACATCTCCATCTATGATCACAACATCTGTTACGATGTGTCTGAAATTCAAACAAAATATACCTGTAAAAAAGATCTGTATTTAAACAGTACGCGATAGAGGCGGCGATGGTGAGTCACTTCAAGCTGATGTTCAGCAACGCGCGGCACTACAACGAGGAGGGATCACAGGTGTACCGCGACGCCGACCTGCTCGATCGCGTGCTCGCCGACAAGCTCAAGGAGCTGGGCATCAACGCCGAGTCGCCGCGCGTCTCACGCATGAACCGCAAGTACGTCTAGTGGCTGCAGTCGTGCGTTGTGTGCGTGCGTGCGTGCGGGCGGGCGTGCGGGCGTGCGTGCGTGCGTGCGCGTGCGTGCATGTGTGTGTTTGTGTGTGCATGTGTGTGTGTGTTTGTGTGTGCATGTGTGTGTGTGTGTTTGTGTGTGCATGTGTGTGTGTTTTGTGTGTTTGTGTGCGTGTGTGCTTGCGTGTGTTGCGTGTGTTGCGTGAATGCGTGCTGCTTGGCCATACAGGGTACGGCGTTAACTTACAGTCGGTTATTCAGCCTGTTAGTCAGTTTAATTACAATACCTGAATCTCGTAGTTTTATAAAGAACCGGATAATGTCTGGATGGATGAGGCATGCGAGGCGCGTGTGTGTGCGGATGTGTTTTTGTATGTGTGTGCGTGTGTACTTAGGCGCGTGCGTGTGAGCATGCGTTCTGTGGAACTCCTAGAAGCATCGTGGAATAATGATTTGTCTTGGATATACAAACCCTGAATTGCAATTTATATGTTGAGAAGCGTATCTACATGTACGTACTGTACTACTACATGCACACCTTACATTCTTCTCACACATCACTTCCACCTGTTGCCCGTAGAATGAAGATGAAATCTGCGGCTGGAATAACCGATAAGATCTTTGCAATACTGGAGCACATCAAGGAGTTCACGGATGCGAAGGGGCGGGTTCTCTCCAGCATCTTTTTCCGTCTGCCAAGCAAACAGGTACCTGTTTCGTTGCCGTGTCTCCACGTGGGAGTGGAGTCTGTGCCCTTACCACCTCTCCCTTGCTTCGATCTCTTTCTCTCTCTCTCTCTCTCTCTCTCTTTCTCCCTCTCTCTCTTTCTCTCTCTCTCTCTCTCTCTCTCTTTCTCCCTCTCTCTCTTTCTCTCTCTCTCTCTCTCTCTCTCTCT
>NW_014577546.1:42826-48480 GCF_000485595.1 Priapulus caudatus | reverse complement strand
TAGCAGGTGTACATTAATGTACGTTATTACAGGTGTACAAGGTGTGTGAGTGCAGGTGTACAATGTACGTTATTACAGGTGTACAAGGTGTGTGAGTGCAGGTGTACAATGTACGTTATTACAGTTTACAAGGCTGTGTGAGTGCAGGTGTACAACATACGTGAGAAAGGTGTACAAGGTGCACGAGTTATTGCATGTATGACAAGAATTTATGCACTTACATGACTGTGTTACTATGGGTAGTTACAGGACTACGTTACCATGTCACATATCTGGTTACAGGATGCGCTGACGCTACAGAAAGTGTTGCTGAGTAAGAAGGCAGAGCTGGTAGTGGACGACAGCGGCATACCGGACGTGCGAGCCGCAGTGCAGGAGCTGCTCACAAACATATACCGTGTCCGTCATCAACCACAGGTGTGCCACCGTCACCGCCTTCGCCGCCGCGTCACGCACGCTCCCATCCTCCCGCACGTTCCCCCCCCCGCCACCCCCACCCTCGTCACCACCCCCGCTGCCGCGTCCCGCACGCTCGCCACCCCCCACGTAAGCCCACCCCCCAATCTTCATCACCACCCCCGCCGCCGCATCACGTGCGCTCCCACCTACCACTCCTTCCCCCGTGTTACGGACGCATCCTTTGTTAACTGCGAGGCTTGTGTTATTTACGTCATGTACATTATTTCATCGCTCGTCGAGGCGCACCTGCTAAGACTTTTGCTAATGTCATCCTAACGACTACGAAGTGGAACTGCTTCCGTTAATTGCTCGAGAAAACATCATGACACGATGTAGTGTATGTGACACGGCAGTGGATCTCGACGCGGAAACCTGTTTGTGTTACGACTTGAACGGGTTCAGTGTAATATAGAATCGCGGTGGGAAATCGAGATCCCGTTGGATCGAGGTTTCCCGTCGGGCTCTACGATGGAGATTCGATGCTAGAGCGGTTTAAAGCATTCACACCCGACCTACGTTCGTCTGTTCGCAGAATGAGAACGGCCGTTGCTACAGCGATTCTCTGCAAGGTCTTCCATCGCTAGATCCGGATCAGGAATCTGGGAGCAACAAGGAGAAACAGTAAGCGTGAGGTCATCGTGCTCTAATCTGCTAATCACTCTGCAGGGAACAGGATGTTACAGCAAACAATTACAATAAAGATAATAATAATAATATTATTATTATTGTTGTTGTTGTTGTTGTTATTTGTTATGATTTTAATTGTTATTGTTACAATAAAAATAATAATATAATGTAATAATAACAATACGATTAGTTTTCATAGTTATGGTAATCTTTCCGGCACAGCGGCCACCGTGCGTGCGAATGTTCCGACCCATGAACTTCCTACCACGTCGTTCCATCGCGTGTTGTTCGCAGGCGCCTGCTCAATCTGGAGATCATCAAGAAGAACCTGGACCGCGGCTGCTACCGGCGTCTCGATGTGTTCCAGGACGACATGTTTGCGGTGTTCGCGCGCGGACGCGCTCTCAACAACATCGACTCAGAGGTGATCGTCTCCCTCCTTACCTAGAGAGTGAGAGGGGGAGATATATAAGGGGGGAGGGCAAGGGGAAGGGAGAGAGACAGCGAGATAAAGGAGGAAGAGAGAGAGACAGAGAGATAAGGGAGGAAGAGAGAGATAGATAAGGTGGGGAAGCGAGACAGACGGAGAGAGAGTGCGAGAGAAAGAGAGATAGATAGATAGAGAGAGAGAGAGAGCGAGAGACCGAGAGCAAGAGAGAGAGAGAGAGAGAATGTGTGTAGCATTGATATACGAGCTAACGTTGTTTCTCGTGCGCATGCATTATTGCTGTAGATCTTTGAGGATGCGATGGAGCTACAGCAGTTCTTCATGCGCGTGCGAGACAAGCTGTGTAAGAGTGGCGACGTGCTCCAGTCTCCCGCGCTCAACATCACGGAGGTGCATTTCCAGGTACGAGCCTCGCGCCATCGGCGTCAGTCTAAACGACATGGTGCTCTCCGAATAAATATACTCGTAATTAAAATAAATTTTAATTTAGATAGTTGGATTATTAAAATTGCAAAATTTTCCTTCTGTTCAAATTTTACTTTTTTCCGAGGCTGCGTTTGGTTTAGTAGCACGAATTAACGGAAGGTTTCGATTACAAATGAACTGGGATTATAACACTGGGATTCTTGGTGGGGAATCGAGGCGCGTTTCCGTCTCGCCATCTCGCTAGTCTGCCGAGTCGCGTAACTATGACTCTTCGTCGTATTGTCGTTGACTCTTCTGATGCATATCTTGCAGCGAATCATTCAGGAAGAGAAGGATAAGAAGAAGATGCAGGAACCGGAGCAGGACGTGAAGGAGGAGGAGGACATGACTGAGAAGGTGAAAGACGAGGCTATCAAAGTGGTGAGCATTCGTGCATAATGTACATCCCGCCATCAGTCCTACAGCGTTAACGCGCAATAACGTATAATACACATAATTATCCATTAAGCAAATATTTATCGATTAGCCGAACAGTGAAGTCGCGGTCTCGGTGGTTTGGTCAGGCTACAGCGAGTCAAACATATTAAACCGATGCAGTATCATGCATATTTACACTAATTAACATGGATTAACCCTAATAAAATCGTATTAAACCTATGTGGTGTCACGCGTATTTACACTATTTCACATGTATTAACCCTAATAAAATCGTATTAAACCTATGTGGTGTCACGCGTATTTACACTATTTCACATGTATTAAACCTATTAAAAAGTATTAAACCTATGCGGTATCATACGTATTTACACTATTTAACATGTATTAAACCTATTAAAAAGTATTAAACCTATGCGGTATCATGCGTATTTACACTATTTCACATGTATTAAACCTATTAAAAAGTATTAAACCTATGCGGTATCATGCGTATTTCACTATTTAAAAAGTATTAAACCTATGCGGTATCATACGTATTTACACTATTTAACATGTTGTATTAAACCTATGCAGTAGCATGCGTATTAACTATTTACACTATTTAACATGTATTAAACCTATTAAAACGTATAAAACCTATGTGATATCATGCGTATTTACACTATTTAAAATGACTATTGCGAGATTTTTGCTCAGAAAAACTAAATATAGCTGAATATAATCCCACTTGACAGCGAAAATATCACTGATTACACCAACATTAAAAATACTAAGATTTTATGCAGTTATAGCATAGAAAATTGGATATGAACACATCGTAACAGCAATGCATTTTATCGTGTCGCGACAATGCCTAATGGCAGAATTGGTAAACTTGTATTTGTGTCGGTGATGAATTGAAAACAAGTGCGTGCCTGCACCACCCTGCACTGTGGGTATGGCAGATAAGGGGTGGTGCCACAAGCTAATCCATACTTCCTGTTAGTTCAAGATGACAGAAAACGAATGTTTACAAAAACGATTAGTTCGAAACTGGCAGTTTTCGGTGGATACGAAGGTTCTAAGACCTTATGAGATTTTATTGTTACTCTAGACAATTGCTGTTACTCAATCAATAATGGTAGGTATCATGAAAGTGGGGAAACACTGGAAAATTCTCGCAATAATCGCTTTAACATATTTTAAATGTGAAATATTTTTAACATATTTAACGTGTGTTTTCTGCAGGAGGAGGGTTTGGAGAGCCTCACTCTGCGCGACCAGACGTACCGCGTCGGCGACTTTGTCTACGTGGAGCCGCGCGAGGCCGACCTCGAACCTCACATCGTCTCTATCGAGAAGCTGTGGATGGACGTGGAGGGCGAGCGCTATATTTATGGCGCGTGGCACTACCGGCCGCAGGAGACCTACCACCTCACCACCCGCAAGTTCCTAGAGAAGGTAGTACGTGTGTGTGTGTGTGTGGGGAGTGTGGGTGTGTGTGCATGCATGTGTCGGGTGTGCGTGCGTGTGTGAGGTGAGTGTGCGTGGGTGCATGCCTGCGTGCGTGCGTGCGTGCGTGCGTGCGTGCGTCTATGTGAGTGTGCATTCATGTTTGTGAATTTCTGTATATCTGTATCAGGGAGTATATATATATGCGTGGTCAGCTAGGTGAATGCTGGGACAGTACGTCATTAATTCATTTAGATAATTAACATAAGCTGTATCAATCATCTCTGATACATCACGTACATTTTTCGCTGCACAACCGATTCTCGATCTGCGCGCCATTAGTCTTTATGCCTTACAATGCCATCTTTTTCCATCCCAGTGAGTAATGCACGCCGTCTATATTTGTCGAGCTACAGACGTTTGCTTTTGCCTGTAGGAAGTGTTTAGGAGCGACTACCAGGCCAAGCGACCGCTGGGAAGCGTACTGGGCAAGTGTCACGTCATGTTCGTCAAGAACTACTTCACCAGCCGGCCGGAGGTGAGCGTTGTCCGTCGCCGCGGTAACGAGTTGGACGGACGCGAGCGCGGTAGTCGTTGCCTGACGCTAGTTTCGTGGCGTGCTTGTACATGAACAACTAGTAGTTTGACAGTAGTCTCCTAGCATGCTTGCCTATAAATGAAGTTTAACCTATATATACCTAATCTATTTGACTATATAAACGACCCTGGAGTCGGTTTCGTGGCGTGCTTCTATATTAACGAGTGGTTAACTCATACACACGTACATTACCCATGCACAGTCTGACGCTACATTCGTGCCCGTATATTAACAAAGGATTAACCTATACACGAGTATATAAACAACCCATGGTCTAACACTAGACTCGTGATCGTATATTAACTCGTATATAAACGAGGGGTAAATCTATACACGTGTACGTGACCCGCCTCGCAGGGCTTCCAAGACAAGGACGTGTTCGTCTGCGAGTCACGCTACAGCGTCAAGAGCCGCAGCTTCAAGCCAATCAAGAAGTGGCAAGCGCCCGTCAATCCGCACGTTGTCGTCGTCGCCCGCGACTGCCCCCTGGTGCCGACGCGCGTCCCGTCCGTCTTCGCTCCGAAGAAGGCCTACGACGCGAGCGGCTTCCACGGAGAGTTCATGATCATCGACAAGGACCGGCCGGTAGGTGGCGCCAGTGTAGCAGGGGAGTGCGAGGGGGTGCGGTGTGCGAACCCTCCTGGCATATGTTTCCGTCTAATACTACTTTGCAAAAAAAAGGTCAAATCCAGGTTTAAAAAGACACGTGGCTAAATAACAACGAATACCTACAAGAAATAATTTGTGTTAGAAAAATTCATGTAAAAATTTTAGATCATGTAAGAGTTTTCATAAAAATAAATTTATTAACAAATTCATGTAAGAGTTCTGACGGTATGTGGCTAAACAGCAACGAGGAATTCCTATAGGAAACAATTTGTGTTTAATTAGAATTCGCGTCAAGATTTCAGATCGTGTAAGAATTCGAGTCTTTTCCTTCTCTTCCGCAATTCGAAAGTCTCGCCGCATCCGTCATCGTCGACGGTAACAATGATCGTGCGCTCGTTTCGTTGCAGAACGTGTCGTGCAACGTTGCGAACCCGGACGAGGGTTGCAGCTACTACGACCAGTACAACATTCCGCTGGGCACGTTCAAGCTGGGCGACTGCGTGTACGTGCGCTCGGAGAGCGAGCGACCCTACATCGCACGCATAGACCGCATGTGGACCGACCAGAGGTGAGGTCGCTGCTGCCTCCTGATATATATATATATATATTATTATTATA
>NW_014577546.1:35496-40941 GCF_000485595.1 Priapulus caudatus | reverse complement strand
ACAATAAACATCTTATATTATATAAAGGTTAGCTTTTGGGACAGTGTGTGTGGAAGTGTACATTAAAATAATTTTGTTTGCAGAATGTAAGTAAATATTTGTATTGATTATTAATTCTGGTGTGTTATGATAATGACAGTGCAAGATATACTCCCTGCAGTGTACTGTAATTGTAAATGTAATATGCTCTGTAACAATTCTGTTCTGTATGTGTCTCCTAATGCAATTTTATGCCTTGTAAGTTGTGAAAATTTAAAAACTTCCTGAACCCCCTGACCAGGCTTTGCCCTGGACCTGACCGCCCCCCCCCCTCCACCGCTGGACCCCGGCTATTTTCAGCTGAAAACACAAATTGTCATTCCCATCCCTGTATATAGAGAGAGAGATAGAGAGAGAAAGCGAGAGAGGGAGAGTTATATATATAAGAGTATAGTCAACCCTCTTGAGAGTTGACTGTGTGTATATATATCGTGCCACTACTCTGAAGACATGCCGTTGTTACGTGTGATTTCTTCGAACGTGCATACAACGGTTTTTTTGAAAGTCTAGCTTCACATAAAAGATTAGTTGCGGGTAGGATACTGCGTGAGGTACAAGTGGGCACGTGTGTATAAATGTGCTCATCACGTTCAACCAGGGTTAGGGTTAGGGTTAGGGTTGTCAGACATAAAATTGGGCTTAACATTAGTCTTAACATTAACTTTTTCTCTTAGACCGTTGACAGAAATGCTGCGAAGTTACGAGAATGAAAAATCGTAGCAGATTTCCTCATAACAATACGAAACAAAGTGATGTCAACGGTCTAGGAGAAATTGTTAATGTTAAGACTAATGTTAAGACAAATTTTGTTTCTGACAACGGGCCCCTGGACATTAGTCGATCTTGCCACTGTATCGCCCGCGGTGTAACGAAGCTTTTTCAGTAGTAGACGGTTTTTTGAGTAGATTTATAGCATATATATGGGGGGACATTGTTGCGGTGACATCGTTCTCGCGGTAACATCGTCATCATCGCATCGTCGTATTGTCGTTGACAGCGGCGACCCCTACTTCCACGGGCCGTGGTTCATCCACCCGGCGGAGGTCGACCACGAGCCGACGAAGATGTTCTACAAGCGAGAGGTGTTCCTCAGCTCCGTCGAGGACACGAACCCCATGCTGAGCATCACGGGCAAGTGCTGCGTGCTCAGTTACCGTGACTACACAACACGTGAGTGCCGGGGAGGCGTGAGTGCGGGGGAGGCGGGGTGACGGGTGCGGGGGTGGGGTGACGGGTGCGGGATTGGGGTGACGAGGTCGGGGCGGAGACAGTGATGCCTATTGTGCTAACTATTTATCTGTATGAATATATCTCAATATATGTGTGAATATATATATATATATATAAATAGCCCTATTCTATATAACGTCATTATATACGCTATCACATGTTACGCATCAGTTACGCGTGCTCACGCCGGGATGGATGTTCTTGTGTTTGTCGCTGCAGTGCGTCCGACGGAGGTGAGTGAGCAGGACGTGTACGTGTGCGACTCGCGCTACCAGGAGGCTGAGCGGCTCATACGCAAGCTGCTGAAGGGCATCAAGCGCGGCGCGAAGGTGTCGCCGAGCGTCACCGACGACGAGACGTACTACTTCAGGCAGGCCGTCGTGCCGCAGAAGGTGCATACCCCGTCGCCGCCACCGTAGCGTCGACGTTACTGTCACGGTCGTGGCTGTAGCTGTGGGTGTGGGTGTAGCTAGAGCTGTAGCTGTGGGTGTGGGTGTAGCTAGAGCTGTAGCTGTGGGTGTGGGTGTAGCTAGGAGCGTTCTGGGCGCGGGGCGGGGGCAGGATTCGGGTGGGGGGCTGAGGGCGCAGCCACGCGGCGGTGGGGCGGGGTGAGCGGTGCAGCAGGGTGGGGCGTGCGGAGCTGCGGGGGTGGGCAGGAACGCGGTTGGGGCATAGGCGCCAAGCGGCGGGGGGGTACCGGTGTGGGGTGCGCAGGAGCACGGGTGGGACGTGGCGGGCGGTAAGCGTGCGGCACGGGGTGGGTCGTGAGGGCGCGGGGCGCGGGTTGGGCGCGTGGCGCTCAGGGTGGGGCAGCGGGATGCGGTGTGTGGAGGGACGTTGGGTAGCATGTGTGTGGCGTTGGTCGGCGTGAACATGGGATGTAGCGGTAGGCGACGGCAGCGGTAGGGTGCGGGTGTGGGTCTGGTGGTGGCGTTGGGTTGCTGCGCGTGACATGGGGATGTGAGCGCAGGACGGCAGCGGTGAGGAGTGCGGGTGGTGGTGTGCGTGTGGCGTGTGGTTTGTCCGCGCTGAGCATGGAGTGTCGCGCGCAGGGACGCAGCGTAGCGTGGCAGGGTGTGAGTGGTGGTGTGGCGTTTGTCGGCGCGTGAGCATGGGATGTAGCGCAGGACGCTAGACGGGGGGCGGCGGGGGGGGGGTAGAGGGTGGGGGTGTGTGTGGTGTGGCGTTGTTCGGCGCGTGACAGTGGATGTAGAGCGCAGGGATGGCAGCGTAAGGGTGCCAGGTGCGTGGGTGTGGTGTGGCGTTGGTGCGGCGCGGGTGACATGATGTAGCGCGCAGGAGCAGCGTAGGGTGCAGGTGTCGGTGGTGGTGTGGGCGTATGGTTGTGCCCGCGTGACGATGGGGATGTAGCGCAGGACGCGCGTAGGGTGGCGGAGGGGTGTGGTGTGAGTTGTGCGGTTCGGGTGCGGGCGCGTGCAGGCATGGATGTAGCGCGAGGGGACGCGCGTACTGGGTGGCAGGGTGTGGTGGGTGGCGTGGTGGCGTTGTGCGGGGCGCGTGACATGGGTGTAGGGCGCCAGGAGGCAGCGGCGTAGCTCGCAGGGGTGTGGGGGTCCGCTGGTGTGGCGTGTTGGTCCGGCCCCGGGCGCCGGTGACATGGGGATGGAGCGGAGAGGAGCGGTCAGCGTAGGGTGCAGTGGCGTGGGCTCGTGGGTGTGAGCGTTGGGTTGTAGGCCGGCGTGACATGGGATGTAGCGGGGCAGGACGCAGCGTAGGGTGCAGGGTGTGGTGTGGTGTGGCACAGCGTGGTGTTGGAACATGAAAGTATAATGTATGAAATTTTTAAAAAAAGGTCGGTAAAATGGCTAAAGCCAGTAACTTGTAAAGTGACGTGTCATAGGTTTTCTGTCATAGGTCATAATGTCATACCTCCCGCAGGTTTTCTATTCGGTGAGCAACTGTTTTATGTGTTTTTTCCCTCAGAAAACGAGTACCTGTGTTATTGGAAGGACTGCCAGAGAATCAAGAGAGGTTATGCGTAAGTACTACTTTAACAGCCCAAATATAAAAAATAACAAAATTCACATTAAGACTATAATAATGTTTCTGACAACAACTCCTGGTTGTTACGCGCGCGACAGACTGGTCCGTGTGTGCGTCGCTCCAGTTGGCCTCGACGCTTCAAGCTGACGCTTCGGCCGTGTTTCCGGCAGGCCGTTCCGAACATCCAGCGCATCATGAAGCAAGTGAAGGACACGGCACATAGCGTGCACGAACTGCGGCGCTGCGTGAACTACGCGGCAGGGGCTCAGCCGTCATACTTCTAGCCGGTCAGGCGAAGGCAACCTGCAGTCAGCCTGGGCAAGCCTGGGTGGCGCGCCCGCCTGCAGCGCGCCGCGCGCAGCCCTCCGGCACGCCGCCGAGGTACGCGAGGGGGGGTGGCAGGAAGGGGAGGGGGAGGGGCAGGGGGTGGAAGGCGGGGCAGCAACGGCTGCAGGCCGCCCGCGGGCAGCCCCACGCAGCCACCGCGCAGCTACATAGGTATGTCGCGTGCTGGGAGGCCGAGAGAGGAGAAGGGAGGGGGATCCGCCGCGGGCAACCTTGGTGGCCGCGCATGGCACCGCCGCGCGCTACAAGGGTATGGCGCGCGGCGGGGCGGAACTGCAAGACTGGGAGAAGAGGTGGGTAGGGAGTGGTCAGGTAGTTTTGCATAAATGCATTGCGCGAGGCACGCGTTTACCGCCATGACATGTCTGCATGCGTCGGCTAGGATCGGAGGTGGCTTCAACCCTGCGCACTGAAGAGGCAGCGATGATATTTGACGTGGTGTGACGTGGGTGACGGTTGTCGCCGGGGTGGCGATTTATTTCACGCTCGTCGGCTGATCGCGCGAGCGTCGCGTCGCCGACCCCGCGCACCGATGAACGGCATAGCATGCAGTTTTGAGGTTTTTGCCGTTTTGATGTGTTATCACCTCTTGCGTTGTTGTTTGTTTCTGTATTTTTTTCTTCTCTCTAACCTGTGTAGGCATGGCGCCCGCACCCGCGACGCGCGTACGCTCACAGGCCGCAAACGGGGGCCTGCCGTGGGCTACGCCCACGTCGCCCAGACGCCCGCCCGCGGGGTACGCACGCAGCGCCCCGCAGCAGAACGGAATGCCTGCGGGCTTACGCCCCATCCCGGCGGCATGCAGCCCCGCAGGGAGCATACATGGGACGGCCCGGCCAGCGCACGCAAGATTGCCGCCGGGGCAGATGATGGCCTCGCACATGCAAGTATAATCGTCCTACGTTCTCTTTGTTCTCTCGGCTTTCTCGTGCTCGCGGTGAGAGGGGGCGGCTGTTCCGACCCATTCGATGCACGTAACCACATGTAACACACTTTCCGCCGCCGCTGGAGTTTTTTTTTACACACGCCTTTTCACGTAAGCGCATCGTCGGCGATAGTAGAAGTTTCGGAAGGCCCGAGATTAAGCTTAATATTGGTCGGTGTGTGTCGATCACACGCAGGAGCCACGTTCGCGACCGCCCTGATTCCGCTAAACTCACGGCGCCGTCCCTCTCCCAGGGGGAGGCCACGGTCGCGCTCGTGCGTGCCGCTGTGGTGCTCAGCAGTGTGAGCGACGCTAGGCGGCGCTACGTCTTAATCGAATTGCGTCGTCGGAACGTCGGCTTGCGTGTGAAGTTGCCTAATGCTGGATTGCGTTTCACACTCAACTGACCTTGAGGGGGCGTCTGAAGGTTAAGCGCTTGTAACGTAACGTGATGGGGTCAAAGGTGATGGCGGTTTTGCTGCATGAGCACTGCACTGCCTAGCCCAGTTTTGTTTTTTTGCTCAAGGTGCGGCCTGCCTGGCGCTGGAGTAGCCTACCTGCCAGGTTGCCCTCTTTCTCCCGTTCTGCGCCACCATCGGCATCAGCCGCATCCCGCTAGTCTCGAAGCGTGTCAAACCAGGGGGAATTACCGTTCCGCACTATCCCGCGCCTCCGGCCCGCTGGCGGCCGCCGCGCACAGATTGCACTTCAGGCGCAGCTTTCTCTGCCCAAGGTAGATGGGTCTAGACTTTTACACTGCACTGTTGCTCTCCGCACGCACGCTCACTCTCTCTCGTAGCGGAAGCCGCTGTGCGTGCGTGGCGTGGGCGTGGTGTGTGTGTGTCTGTTTGTGTGTGTGCGTGGCGTGTGAGTGGCGTGTGTGTGTGCGTGGTGTGTGTCTG
>NW_014577546.1:31191-33429 GCF_000485595.1 Priapulus caudatus | reverse complement strand
CTAGAGCTGTAGGCTGTGGGTGTGGGTGTACTAGAGCGTACTGGCTGTGGGTGGGGGTGTAGAGCTAGAGCTGTATGGTGGTGTGGGTGTAGCTAGAGCTAGTAGCTGTGGGTGTGGGTGAGCTAGAGTCTGTAGCTGTGGTGTTGGTGTAGTAAACGCTGTTAGCTGTGGGTACGTCGGTGTTAGCTAGAGCTGCTAGCTGTGGTGTGTGGTGTAGCTAGAGCTGTAAGCTGTGGGCTGTGGGTGTAGCTAGACTGTAGCTGGTGGGTGTGGTGTAGCTAGAGCTGTAGCTGTGGGTGTGGGTGTAGCTAGAGCTGTACTGTGGTGTGGGTGTAGCTAGAGCTGTAGCTGTGGGTGTGGGTGTAGCTAGAGCTGTAGCTGTGGGTGTGGGTGTATGCTAGCAGCTCGTAAGCTGGTGGTGTGGGTGTAGCTAGAGCTGTAGCTCGTGGGTGTGGGTGTCAGGCTAGAGCTGTAGCGGCTTGGGTGTGGTGTAGCTAGAGCTGTGAGCTGTGGTGTGGGGTGTAGCTAGAGCTGTAGCTGTGGTGTGGGTGTAGCTAGAGCTGTAGCTGTGGGTGTGGGTGTAGCTAGAGCTGTAGCTGTGGCTTTACCATGTTATACGATTATAGTCTGTCATAGGCTTTAAATATTTATTATACAAAAAAAAAAAGATTATATTTGTAGTTTGTAGCAATTATAGTTGTGATTGATGACGTTTCAGTTAACACACCTATAATCGATGTTATAGTTTTTTAGCGACCGTGTTTGTGTGTGTGCGTGCGTGTGAGTGCGTGCGTGTGTGCAATGTGCGACAGTAAGAAACAAACAGTGTGTGAAGGAAATATAAGGCGTGTGACGAACGGAGTTTATAGAAATCTTGTTCGCCACACACCTTGACGGATTTTCTGCTCCTGTTCTCTATCTATCTCCTGCTCTCGTCACCACTGAGTCCCGCCTCCCGCGCGCATTTATCTTCTCGTTTCTATGCATTGCCGTCTGCGCAGCCCTTCTTTCTTTCTTTCTGATGTGTTACCCCGTCCCGTCCTATATAATAATATGCGCCTGTGTGTATACTTCCTCTACTATCTTCTCGTTCCCTCCTCTTGTCCCTATTTCATTTGTCTATTAGCTCTTTTTCTGTCCATTTCTTGGTGTTGTTGTCACGATTACCCCCTCCCTCCGCGTGGTGGTGGGATTATAATGTAGTAGGTCTCAGGAGAGAGATAGTGATCCGCTAGATGGCTCATTATTAGTATAAATAAGTTGTGGATATAGAAATCAGTTAACCCTAACCCTAACCCTAACCCTAACCCTAACCCTAATCCTAATCCTAACCCTAACCCTAACCCTATTCCTAATTCTAAAATAAAACTAAAATAATAAAAAATAAAATAAATAAGAGACAAAATTAGCCAATCAGAGCCGTCCCCTAGCGGATCACTATCTCTCCCCTGTGCAAAATTTATTATAATGTAGCAATGAAATGTGGATGATAGGAATGTGTGATGTGTTGTCTTGTTTGTTGCGTTGTTCGTTTTGCTTGATGTGCTACTCGTGAGAATACTCATTCTTATCCTGATCGTACTGTAAAAATAGGATCGTATATATCTAATCGTAAAAACCTGTTGTATATACTCTTGCTGTTCGCACTTACTCATAATGCTAGCAGGAGAGGTACGTAGTACTACCTAATTGATGCTACCTTATGATGTGTGCAGTCGGTGTGTTGCTTTTGTTGTTAATTATCTTTGTATTTCATCGTTATCTAACCTACTTCCATCTAGTTAAGTAGTAAGTACTAGGTAATCACTAATCCCGGGCCGTGTTAGTTGCTTTCTCGTGTTGGTCTCTGTTTCACTGAATATCGAGTGTGTTTGTGTGTGTGTCTGCGCGCGCTTGCACGTGATGCGTCTGAGGCCAGGCACTGTTCATGGATTCTCTCTCTATCTCTCTCTCTCTCTCTCTCTCTCTCTCTCTCTCTCTCTCTCTCTCTCTCTCTCTCTCTCTCTCTCTCTCTCTCTCTCTCTCTCTCTCTCTCTCTCTCTCTCTCTCTTTTCTGTAGAGTGGTACTTCTCACTCTCTCTTTTCTGTAGAGTGGTACTTCTCACTCTCTCTCTCTCTCTCTCTTTCTCTCTCTCTCTATGCTGTAGAGTGGTACCTCTCACTCACTCTCTCTCTCTCTCTCTCTCTCTCTCTCTCTCTGCTGTAGAGTGGTACCTCAGGGATGAAGGCAAGCCGCTG
>NW_014577546.1:8007-29737 GCF_000485595.1 Priapulus caudatus | reverse complement strand
GAGCGTTCTGGGCGCGGGGCGGGGGCAGGATTCGGGTGGGGGGCTGAGGGCGCAGCCACGCGGCGGTGGGGCGGGGTGAGCGGTGCAGCAGGGTGGGGCGTGCGGAGCTGCGGGGGTGGGCAGGAACGCGGTTGGGGCATAGGCGCCAAGCGGCGGGGGGGTACCGGTGTGGGGTGCGCAGGAGCACGGGTGGGACGTGGCGGGCGGTAAGCGTGCGGCACGGGGTGGGTCGTGAGGGCGCGGGGCGCGGGTTGGGCGCGTGGCGCTCAGGGTGGGGCAGCGGGATGCGGTGTGTGGAGGGACGTTGGGTAGCATGTGTGTGGCGTTGGTCGGCGTGAACATGGGATGTAGCGGTAGGCGACGGCAGCGGTAGGGTGCGGGTGTGGGTCTGGTGGTGGCGTTGGGTTGCTGCGCGTGACATGGGGATGTGAGCGCAGGACGGCAGCGGTGAGGAGTGCGGGTGGTGGTGTGCGTGTGGCGTGTGGTTTGTCCGCGCTGAGCATGGAGTGTCGCGCGCAGGGACGCAGCGTAGCGTGGCAGGGTGTGAGTGGTGGTGTGGCGTTTGTCGGCGCGTGAGCATGGGATGTAGCGCAGGACGCTAGACGGGGGGCGGCGGGGGGGGGGTAGAGGGTGGGGGTGTGTGTGGTGTGGCGTTGTTCGGCGCGTGACAGTGGATGTAGAGCGCAGGGATGGCAGCGTAAGGGTGCCAGGTGCGTGGGTGTGGTGTGGCGTTGGTGCGGCGCGGGTGACATGATGTAGCGCGCAGGAGCAGCGTAGGGTGCAGGTGTCGGTGGTGGTGTGGGCGTATGGTTGTGCCCGCGTGACGATGGGGATGTAGCGCAGGACGCGCGTAGGGTGGCGGAGGGGTGTGGTGTGAGTTGTGCGGTTCGGGTGCGGGCGCGTGCAGGCATGGATGTAGCGCGAGGGGACGCGCGTACTGGGTGGCAGGGTGTGGTGGGTGGCGTGGTGGCGTTGTGCGGGGCGCGTGACATGGGTGTAGGGCGCCAGGAGGCAGCGGCGTAGCTCGCAGGGGTGTGGGGGTCCGCTGGTGTGGCGTGTTGGTCCGGCCCCGGGCGCCGGTGACATGGGGATGGAGCGGAGAGGAGCGGTCAGCGTAGGGTGCAGTGGCGTGGGCTCGTGGGTGTGGCGTTGGGTGTAGCCGCTGACATGGGATGTAGCGGCAGGACGCATCGTAGGGTACAGGGTGTGGATGTGGCTGTGGCACAGGCCTGTGTGTTGGAACATGAAAGTATATGCTATGAATCTTTTAAAAAATGGTCGGGGTAAAAATGGCTAAAGCCAGTAACTTGTAAAGTGGACGTGTCATAGGTTTTCTGTCAATAGGTCTAATGTCATACCTCACGCAGGTTTTCATTCGCGTGAGCAACTGTTTTAATGTGTTTGTTCCTCAGAAAACGATACCTTGTGTTATTGGAAGGGACTGCCAGAGAACAAAGAGACGGTTATAGCGTACAGGTACTAGCTTTAACAGCCAAATAAAAAATAACAAATCACATTAAGACTATAATAATGTTTCTGACAAACAACTCCTGGTGTGGGTACTAGCGCAGCCGACCAGGACTGTCTGTGGTGTGCGTCGCTCGCAGTTGGCCTCGACCTTCACGACTGACTCTTCGCCGTGTTCCCGGCAGGCCGTTCCCGAACAGCCAGCGCATCATGAAGCACAGTGCAAGGACACGGACATGCGTGCACGAACTGCGGCGCTGCGTGAACTACGCGGCAGCTCAGCCGTCATACTTCAGCCGTCGGCGAAGCAACTGCAGTCACCTGGCAACCTGGGTGGCGCGCCCGCTCTGCCAGCGCGCCGCCGCAGCCCCCGGCACCGCCGCTCAGAGGTACTGCGAGGGGGGGGTTGGCAGGAAGGGAGAGGCGGGAGTGGGAGGGGGTGGAAGGGGGCAGCCAACGGCTGCAGCCGCCCGCGGCAGCCCCACGCAGCCCCGCCGCTACAAGTATGCGCGGTGCTGGAGGGCTGAGAGAGGAGAAGGGAGGGGGTCGCCGCGCGCCAGGCAACCTTGGTGGCCCCATGGCACCCCGCCGCTACAAGGTATGCGCGCGCGGGGGAGGAACTCAAGACTGGGAGAAGAGGTGGGTAGGGAGTGGTCAGGTAGTTGCAATAAATCATTGCGCGAGCACGCGTTTACCGCATGACATTCTGCATGCGTCGCTAGCTCGGAGGTGCTTCAACCCCGCGCACTGAGAGCAGCGATGATATTTGACGTGGTGTGACGTGGGTGACGGTTGTCGCCGTGCGATTTTATTTCACGCTCGGTCGGCGATCGCAGCGGCGTCGGCGTCGCCGACCCCCCGCACCGATGAACGCATGCATGCAGTTTGAGGTTTTGCCGTTTGATGTGTTATCACCTCTTCGTTGTTTTTGTTTCTGTATTTTTTTTCTTCTCTCTACCGTGTAGGCATGCCCCCGCACCCGCACCCGTACCCTCACCCGCAAAACGGGGGCCTGCCGATGGGCTACCCCCACGTCCCCCAGACCCCGCCCCCGGGGTACCACCACGCCCCGCAGCAGAACGGAATGCCTGCGCATTACCCCCATCCCGGCGGCATCACCCCGCAGGGAGCATACATGGGACCCCCGGGCCAGCACGCAAGATTGCCGCCGGGGCAGATGATGCCTCCGCACATGCAAGGTATAAATCGTCTACGTTCTCTTGTTCTCTCGCTTTCTCGGTCTCGGCGGTGAGAGGGGGCGCTGTTCCGACCATTCGATGCACGTAACCACAGTAACACACTTTCCCCGCATGCTGGAGTTTTTTTTACACCGCCTTTCACGTAACGATCGTAGCGATAGTAGAAGTTCGAAGCCCGAGATTAACTGAATATTGGTCGGTGGTGGGTGTCGATCACACGCAGCCACGTTCCGACGCCCGATTCCGCTAAACTCACGCGCCGTCCCTCTCCCAGGGGGAGCCACGGTCGTCTCGTGCGTCCGCTGTGTGCTCACAGTGTGACAGACGCAGCGGCGCTACGTCTTAATCGGAATTCGGCGTCGGAACGTCGGCTTGCGTGTGAAGTTGCCTAATCTGGATTGCGGTTTCACACTCACTGACCTTGAGGGGCGTCTGAAGGTTAACCTGTTAACGTAACGTGATGGGGTCAAAGGTGATGGCGGTTTCTGCATGAGCACTGCACTCTACCCAGTTTGTTTTTTTCTCAAGGTCGCATGCTGCCGGCTGGAGTAGCCTACCTGCCCAGGCCCTCTCTCCCGTTCTCCCACCATCCTCAGCCGCATCCCGCTAGCCTCGTGTCAAACCAGGGGCATTACGTTCAGCACTATCCCCCGCCTCCGCCGCTGCCGCCGCCGCCACAGATTGCACTTCAGCCAGCTTTCTCTGCACAAGGTAGATGGTCTAGACTTTACACTGCACTGTTGCTCTCCGAGAGTCACTCTCTTCGTACGGAAGCGCGTGCGTGCGTGCGTGCGTGCGTGTGTGTGTGTGTCTGTTTGTGTGTGTGCGTGCGTGTGTGAGGTGAGTGTGCGTGGGTGCATGCCTGCGTGCGTGCGTGCGTGCGTGCGTGCGTGCGTCTATGTGAGTGTGCATTAATGTTTGTGAATTTCTGTATATCTGTATCAGGGAGTATATATATATGCGTGTTCAGCTAGGTGAATGCTGGGACAGTACGTCATTAATTCATTTAGATAATTAACATAAGCTGTATCAATCATCTCTGATACATCACGTACATTTTTCGCTGCACAACCGATTCTCGATCTGCGCGCCATTAGTCTTTATGCCTTACAATGCCATCTTTTTCCATCCCAGTGAGTAATGCACGCCGTCTATATTTGTCGAGCTACAGACGTTTGCTTTTGCCTGTAGGAAGTGTTTAGGAGCGACTACCAGGCCAAGCGACCGCTGGGAAGCGTACTGGGCAAGTGTCACGTCATGTTCGTCAAGAACTACTTCACCAGCCGGCCGGAGGTGAGCGTTGTCCGTCGCCGTGGTAACGAGTTGGACAGACGCGAGCGCGGTAGTCGTTGGCTGACGCTAGTTTCGTGGCGTGCTTGTACATGAACAACTAGAAGTTTGACAGTAGTCTCCTAGCATGCTTGCCTATAAATGAAGTTTAACCTATATATACCTAATCTATTTGACTATATAAACGACCCTGGAGTCGGTTTCGGGGCGTGCTTGTATATTAACGAGTCGTTAACTCATACACACGTACGTTACCCATGCACAGTCTGACGCTACATTCGCGCCCGTATATTAACAAAGGGTTAACCTATACACGAGTATATAAACAACCCATGGTCTGACACTAGACTCGTGATCGTATATTAACTCGTATATAAACGAGGGGTAAATCTATACACGTGTGTGTGACCCGCCTCGCAGGGCTTCCAAGACAAGGACGTGTTCGTCTGCGAGTCACGCTACAGCGTCAAGAGCCGCAGCTTCAAGCCAATCAAGAAGTGGCAAGCGCCCGTCAACCCGCACGTCGTCGTCGTCGCCCGCGACTGCCCCCTGGTGCCGACGCGCGTCCCGTCCGTCTTCGCTCCGAAGAAGGCCTACGACGCGAGCGGCTTCCACGGAGAGTTCATGATCATCGACAAGGACCGACCGGTAGGTGGCGCCAGTGTAGCAGGGGAGTGCGAGGGGGTGCGGTGTGCGAACCCTTCTGTCATATGTTCTCGTCTAATACTACTTTGCAAAAAAAAGGTCAAATCCAGGTTTAAAAAGACACGTGGCTAAATAACAACGAATACCTACAAGAAATAATTTGTGTTAAAAAATTCATGTAAAAATTTCAGATCATGTAAAGAGTTTTCATAAAAATAAATTTATTAACAAATTCATGTAAGAGTTCTGACGATATGTGGCTAAACAGCAACGAGGAATTCCTAGGAAACAATTTGTATTTAATTAGAATTCACGTCAAGATTTCAGATCGTGTAAGAATTCGAGTCCTTTCCTTCTCTTCCGTCAATTCGAAAGTCTTGTCGCATCTGTTGTCATCGACGGTAACAATGATCCTGCGTCCGTTTCGTTGCAGAACGTGTCGTGCAACGTTGCGAACCCGGACGAGGGTTGCAGCTACTACGACCAGTACAACATTCCGCTGGGCACGTTCAAGCTGGGTGACTGCGTGTATGTGCGCTCGGAGAGCGAGCGACCCTACATCGCTCGCATAGACGAAATGTGGGACCGGCACCAGCAGGTGACGTGGTTCGCTGCTGCGCCTCCTGAGTATATATATACTATTTTATGTATTATACTATTATAGAGAGAGGATTTAGAGAAGAGAGGGAGGGGCGAGATATATATATAAAGCAGTAAGTCAACCCTCTTGAGAGTTGACTTGTGTGCGGTATAATATATCGTGCCCACTACTCTGAAGACTATGGACGTTGATTACACGGTGTGATTTCTTCTAAACGCTGCAGGTACAACGGTTTTTTTGAAAGTCTAGCTTTCACATAAAAGATTAGTTATGCTTGGGCACGTGTGCTGTAAAATGTGCCTCATCACGTGCAACCAGGTGCGGGCCGTTGTTCAGACACAAAATTGGGCGGCTACATTAGTTTAACTATTAACTTTTTCTCTATAGACCGTTGACAGACAATGCTGCGTAAGTTTACGGAGACATTGAAAAATCGTAGCACGATTTCCTCATAACAATCACGAAACAACAGTGATGTCGACGGTCTAGGAGAAATGTTTAATGTTAAGACTTAAGTTAAGATCAAATTTTTGTTGCCTTGAAACGGCGGCCCTGGACAATTTAGCCTCGATCTTGGCCACTGTTATCAGCCCGCCGGGGTTCTTGTCGATGGCGTGGTACCTAACGAGCTTTTTCGAGTTATTGTAGACGGTTTGTCTTAGTAGATTATCCCAGGCGATTAGTATATGGGGGCGGACATTTGTCGTGCGCTCGGTGACATTCGTTCTCCGGCGGGGGGTGCGGGCGACGCTGCCCGGCGCCCGCCGGCGGTTAACATCGGTCATCATCGCGGTGATATTGTTTCGTATTGTCGTTGACAGCGGCGGACCCTCCTTCCACGGCGGCCCGTGGGTTCAGTCCACCGGCGGAGCCGGGGGGGTGCTGAGTGCGAGTGGGCGGATGCTCGCCAAAGTATGTTCTACATCAGGGGAGAGGTGTTTCCTCCAGCTCGTCGAGACACGAACCCATGCTGAGCATCACGGGCAAGTCTGGGCCGTGCCTCTCATTACCGCTGACTACAAACTCATGTTGTGAGGCAGTGCCGGAGGAGGGTCGCGGGGCCGTGAGTGCGCGGGGAGAGGCGGGGGGCGGTCTGCGGAGCATGATGGGCGGTGACGGGTGCGGGGGGCGGTCGGGCCCGACGAGCTCGGTGATCGGCCCCGGGGGGCCGGGTGACTGGGGGTCAGGGATTGGCCCGGTGACGAGGTCAGGCGGCGGAGACAGTTGATTGCCTATTGTGTAACCTATTCTTGGAGTTTATCGTATGGAATATAATCTCAATATCATGGTGTGAATATATATTATACTATAGGTATATAGAATAGCCCATATTCTATATAACTTCATTACTATACGCTATCACATTGTTTTACGCATTCAGTTACGGCGTGCTCACGCCGGATGGATGTTCTTGTGTTTGTTTGCCCTGCAGTGCGCTCCGACGGAGGCTGTGAAGCCGAGCAGCGGGGACGTGTACGGTGTGCGACCTCGTCGGCTACCAGGAGGGCGCTGAGCGGCTATACGCCAAGCTGCTGAAGAGGCGATCAAGCCGGCGCCGCGAAGGTGTCGCCCCTCCGCAGCGTCACCGACGACGAGACGCTACTACTTCAGGCAGGCCGTCGTCCTGCCGCAGGAAGGGTGCATTACCCCTCTGTCGCCGCCACCGTCGGGCGGTCCGACGTTAACTCTGTCACGGTCGTCCGCGGCGTGTAGCTGTGGGTGTTGGGTGTAGTAGAGCTGTAGCTGTGGGTGTGGGTGTAGCTTAGGTAGCTAGTAGTGCCGCTGGTTGTGGCCCGGGCTGTAGCATAGAGCTGGTGAGCTCTGGTGGGGTGTGGGTGCTTGTTAGCTAGAGCTGTAGCTGTGGGGTGTGGCGCTGGATACGCTTAGAGCTGTGCTTCTAGCTCGTGGTGGGGGCGGTGTAGCTAGAGCTGTAGCTGTGCGGGTGTGGGTCTGTAGCTAAGCTGAGCTGTCGGGTGTGGGTGTGTAGCCTAGCAGGCTGCTAGCTGGGGGCTGTGGGGTACTGTAGCTACGGAGCTGTAGCTGCGCGTGGGGCGGGGTGTGGGCTCGGTGTAGCTAAGCCTGTAGCTGTGGGCGCGTGGGTGCTTGTAAGCTGAGAGCTGTGCATAGCTGGTGTGGGTGTAGTCTAGAGCTGTAGCTTCGTCTTCGGTCGTGGGGCCTGTAGTAGGAGCTGTAGCTGTGGGTGTGGGTGTAGCTAGAGCTGTAGCTGCTGCGACGGTCGTCGGCGTCGCGGTCGCCGGCTCTCTGCTTAGCTAGAGCCTGTAGCTGTGGGTGTGGGACTGTAGCTATGAGCTGATGCTGCGGTGGGTGTAGCTAGAGCTGTAAGCGGGGGCAGGTGTGGGTCTTGTAGCTAGAGCTGTAGGCTGTGGGTGTGTGGCTGGCTGTAGCTACTGAGCGAGCTGTGGGTGTGGGTGTAGCTAGAGCGTTGTTAAGCGTGGTGTGGTGTGTCAGCTAGAGCTGCGTAGTGTGGGTGTGGTGTAGGTAAGAGCTGTAGTGTGGGTGTGGGTGTAGCTAGAAGCCTGTAGGCTGTGGGTCGTGGTGTGTAAGCTAGAGCTGTAGCTGTGGGCTCTTACATGTTATAGATTTATAGTCTGCTATAGGGGACCTTTAAATATTTATTTATTGTAAAAAAAAAAAAAAAATTCATAATTTTGAGTTTGTAGCATTCATAGTTGTGTTGATAGTTTCAGTTACAACCTATAATTCATAGTGTTATAGTTAGGAGCGACGGCTGTCACGGGCGGGCTTTCTTACTGTGTAGCGTACAGTTATAACCGCTTTGCCGTGTGCACGGCCACAAGTGTTATAATACAGTCGGCGATCCTCTCGCGCGGGCAAGGGGGGGGGGGAGGAGCCGTCACCGCTCTGGCGCAGGCGCGGGGAGGAGTGGGGAGGAGGCTGATTGAAGACGGAGACATATTCGATGGCGGAGAGCGCAGACGGCAGCGCCGATCTCCCCAACTCTCAACAGCGGCACGCCGATGGGAACCCCCGCCTCTCCCGTCCATGGCTCGATGAGTCCACGTGAAATATTAACAGATTTCGGATTCCGGTTTTCCGGGTTCCAGCCTGTCAATTTCGGGTTCCTGTCATTAATCTGGCACGCAAGCAATCTTGCTTTGTGGTCTTAAACAATTCCTGTCTAATAAACTCCGTGCGTGGATTTTGGCCTTGGTTGTGTCAGCAATGTGTTGAGGCTAGTAATCGCTGACGTGAACAATCAGAACAGCGAACTTAGTATTGACTAACTGAACAACTAGGGGAACTAGTGGTCGACTTGAGAACAGTGAAATGAACTATCAGTGAAAACAGAACTGTCGTGAACAGCTGATCAAATAAGTGAACAGTCAGTTTCACTAGTGAAAACTTAGTGATCGCATTGGTGAATGTGTTGTGTGTGTGTGTGCTTCTCGACTGTTGTGATACTGAGCCCTGGCTGGTGCGTTGCAGGCGTGAGCGCGAGTCAGTAAGATCGGCATGAGCGAAGTCTGCTAGCGGCTACATATGTTCGCGGCCGAGAACCGCAAGCAATGTTGACGATTCACCTATCCAGACGCGTCGGAGATCAGGCAAAGACGTGTTGACAGGGAGGTAGGAGAGCGCCATCCAATAACTTCTCTGTCTCTTCTCTCTCTCTCTCTCTCTCTCTCTCTCTCTCTCTCTTCTCTCTCTCTCTCTCTCTCTCTCGTCTCTCTCTCTCTCCCCTCTCTCTCTCTCTCTCTCTCTCTCTCTCTCTCTCTCTCTCTCTCTTCTTCTCCTCTTGTTGTATCTCTCTCTCTCTCTCTCTCCTCTCTCTTCTTCTCTCTCTCCTCTTCTCTCTCTCTCTCTCTCTCTCTCTCTCTTCTCTCTCTCTCTCCTCCTCTCTCTCTCTCTCTCTCTCTCTTCTCTCTCTCTCTCTCTCTCTCTAACGTGTAGAAGAGGGTGGCGTCTTGCCTACAGGGGTTAATGCATACCTCGCCGGCGCACACCGCGCGCCGTGACTCACTCTCTCTCTCTCCTTGCTCGCCGGATTACAGTGGCCGCAGCCTGGATGCGACTCAGAGGCTGGCTATGGAGGACTTCGAGCGCATGGTGATGGTGGAGGCGTTCCTAAGGGCCGAGATGGAGGCGCTGTACGGTGACGGCGGGCCGCCCGCAGCGTGCCCTTCCACAGTAGGTGCTACCCTTACAAGCGTACGAAGGTACGTCGGTGCCTTACAGCTAGGTGGACTGGCAATGTCTGCCAGGGCTTTCTCACTTATTATATATAATACTAGGTATATTATATATATATATATATTACACACCCTCTTTGCAGCATACTAAGGTTAGTTAAACGTACATTCATTCTAACATATCATTTTACATATCAGTGCCGTATTGCAACGTCAATTTCATGCACTATGTCGTATAGACAGTGACAATATAGCCGACTTCGTCTCTATCGCGGTCTCGTTTCTCTCCTCCTCACTTGCCGTAGATTCCTGCACCAGGCTCTGTCGTGCTCTATCATCTCACTTTATATATGCTCTTCCTCGCTCCTCCTCTCCTCTTGCCTCATCCTCCTCCGTGCGGCGACCGTGTGCATATCTCTTCCTCCTTGCTCTTAGATCCTGCACCCGGGCCTCGATCTACCGTGCTCTATCACCTCAGTCTCATTCGCATGGCTCTTTCCCTCCTCCCTCCTCCTCCTCCGTGGCGGACGTGTGCAGATCTTCTTCCTCCCCTTGCTCGCTAGATCATGCACCCGGGACCGGGCGGAGGTGGCGTCGCACGCAAGTAGTCTGCTGCCAGCGATGCGACTTCAGGTTTTGAGGAATCCAGCAGGATTCATCGAGCTACGTCCAAACGCTCGACTCGCAGAATGAACGGCCACCTGCAGCCTGTCGGCAGCGTGCGAGGCGACGCGGTTGGGCGCGGGACGCTGGACACCCGGGTGGGCGTGGGGCGTGGGACGATGCAAACGCGGGCCCAGGGGTGGGGTGCAGGATGCGGGGTGGCGCAGAGGGGGGGGTTGTGGCACTGGCGGTGGGCGCGGGGGCGGGGCGTGCAGGACGCGCGGCGGCGCAGTGGCGTGCGGCCGGGGTTGGGGCGGCTGTAGGGGCGTGTGGCACGCAGGTGGGGGGCGATACGCAGGGTGGAGGCCTGTGCGATGCGTGAGTGGGGCGGGGCGCGGGTTGGGTGCGCTGCGTGCGCGGAGGTGGGGTTGGGTGGGGGCGGGGGACGCAGCTTGGCGCGTGCGTGCGACGCAGGTGCGGGCGGAACGCATGGTTGGGCGTCTGCGACGCGGAGTGGGGCGGACGCGGTTGGGGCGGCCCGTGCCGACGCGGCGGGTGGGGTGCGGGACGCGGTGTGGGTGCGTGCCGACGTCGGCGGGTGGGGCGAGGCGGGGTTCCTGTGGCGTGCGGGTGCGGGGGGGGGCAGCGGGGGTAGGGGCGGAACGCGGCCGGTGGGGTGCAGGACGCGGGGTGGGCATGTGGCGCGGAGGTGGGGCGCTGGTACGCGGCTGTTGGCGTAGTGCAGGACACGCGGGTGGGACATGCGGCGCGGGGTTAGGGCCGTTGCAGCGCGGTGGGTCGGGAGGCGCGGGCGGCGGGGTGGGGCGCGTTGTCGTAAGGGGCTGTGCACGGGGATTGCGTGTGTGGAGGGATGTTGGGTACGCATGTGGGTGTGGCGTTGGTCGTGCGCTGACATGGGATGTAGCGCAGGACGCAGTAGGGTGCAGGGTGTGGTGTGGTGTGGCACAGGCCCTGGTGTTGGAACATGAAAGTATATGCTATGAAATTTTTAAAAAATGGTCGCCCGGGTAGAAAATGGCTAAAGCCAGTAACTTGGTAAGTGACGTGTCATACGGCTTTTCTGTCATAGGTCGTATGTCATACCTCACGCAGGTTTTCATTCGCCGTGAGAATGTTTTAATGTGTTTGTTCCCTCAGAAAACGATACCATGTGTTATTGGAAGGGGACTGCCAAGAGAATCAAGCAGACGGTTTATGCGTACAGGTACTAGCTTTTAAAAGCCAAATTAAAAAATACAAAATTCACATTAAGACTATAATAATGGTTCTGACAACCAACTCTGGTTGGTACTTATGCGCGCCGACCAGGACTGTCGTGTGTGCGTTGCTCGGTGCCTCGACCTTCACGACTGATCTTCGCCGTGTTCCGCAGGCCGTTCCCGAACATCCAGCGCATCATGAAGCACGTGAAGGACACGCACATGCGCACGAACTGCCGCTGCGTGAACTACGCGCAGCTCAGCCGCAACTTCAGCCGTCGCGAAGCAACTGCAGTCACCTGGCAACCTGGGTGGCCGCCCGCTGCTGCCGCCCCGCCGCAGCCCACGGCACCCCCGCCGCTCAAGTACTGCGAGGGGGGGGTTGGCAGAAAGGGAGAGGGGGAGTGGGGAGGGGGTGGAGGGGCAGTCAACGCTGCAGCCGCCCGCGCAGCCCCACGGCATCCCGCCGCTACAAGTATGCGCGGTGCTGGGAGGCTGAGGAGGAGGAGAAGGGGCGAGGGGAGTCGCCGGCGCAACCTTGGTGGCCCCATGGCACCCCGCGCTACAAGGGTATGCGCGCGCGGGGAGGAATTTCAAGAATGGAGAAGAGGTGCGGTAGGGAGTTGCGTTCAGTAGTATCAATAAAATCACATTGCGCGGAGCACGGTGTACCGCATGACATTTCTTGGCAATTGCGTCGCTAGGCTCGGAGGTGCTTCAACCCCGCGCACACTGAGCAAGCAGCAGATGTAGTTTGACCGTGGTGTGACTTGGGTGGACGGTATGTCGCCGTCGATTTATATTTTCACGCTCGGTCGGAGATCGCGGGCCGGCGTCATGTCGGTCGCCTGACCCCCCGCACCGATGAACGCATGCCATGCAGTTTGAGGTTTTTGCCGTTTGATGTGTCATCACCTCTTCGTTGTTTTGTTTCTGTATTTTTTTTCTTCTCTCTACCGTGTAGGGCATGCCCCGGCACCCGCACCCGTACCCATCACCCGGCAAAAACGGTGAGGCGCCTATGCGATGCGGCTACCCCACGTCCCCCAGACCCCGCCCCCGGGCGGTACACCACACGCCGCAGCCAGAACGGAATGCCTGCGCATTACCATCCCGCAGTCAGGCATCACCCCGCAGGGAGGCATACATGGACCCCCGGGCCAGCACGCAAAGATTGCCGCCGGATGGCAGATGATTGCCTGCCGCACTATGCAAGCGCTATAAATCGTTATCTACGTTTCTCTTGTTCTCTCGCTTTCTACGTTCTCGGCGGTGAGACGCGGCGCTGTTCCGACCATTCGATGCACGATAACCACAGTAACACCACTACCCGCCCCTTCCCGCATGCTGGAGTTTTTTTTACACGCCAACTTTCACCGTAACGATCGTAGCGATAGTAGAATGTTCGAGCCGAGCATTAACTTAATTATTGCTGTCGGTGGTGCAGTGGTGTCGTATTCCACACGGCCACGTCGTAGCCGGATCCGCTAAAACTTCACGCGCCGTTCCTTCTCCAGGGGAGCCACGTCGGGCCTCGTGCGTCCGCTGTGTGCTCACTGGGGCTGTGACCAGAACGGCAGCGGCGCTAACGTCTTAATCGCGAATTCGGCCGCGAACCGCTCGGCTTGCGTGTGAATTTTGCGCCTAATCTGGGATTGCGTTTCACACTCACTGACCTTGAGGGGCGTCTGAAGGCATTAACCTGCTTGTAGCCGTAACGTGATGGGGCAAAGGTGGAATGGCGGTTTCTGCATGAGCATGCCTCTACCCAGTTAGTTTTTTTCTCGAAGGTCGCATGCTGCACCGGCTGCGAGAGCCTACCTGCCCAGGCCCTGCTCTCCCAGTTCTCCCACCATCCTCGCGCATCCAGCTAGTGCTCGTGTTCAAACAGGGGCATTACGATTCGACACGTACCTCCCCGCCTCCGCGCTGCCGCCGCCGCCACTTAGATTGCACTTCAGCCAGCTTTTCTGTGCTGCCAACAAGGTAGAATAGCGTCTAGACTTTACACTTGCACTGCCTTGCTCTTCCGAGAGTTCACCTCTCTTTCGTACGGACAAGCGGCGTTGCGTGCGGTGCGTGCGTGCGTGGCATTGTGTGTGACTGTGTCTGTTTTGTGTGTGTGCCGTCCGCGTGTGGTGAGGTGTTCGTCGTTGTGTGTGCGGTGTGTGTGTCTGTTTGTGTGTGTGGTGCTGCGTGTGAGTGGCTGCGGCCCCATGCCTGCGTGTGTTGTCTGTTTGTGTGTGGGCGGTGCGTGTGAGTTGCGTGCGTGTGTGCGTTGCGTGTGTGTGTGTGTCTGTTTGTCGTGTGTGCATGAGTGCCGTGTGTGCAATGCTGCGACAGTAAGCAAAAAAACAGTTGTTGCTGAAGGAAATATAAGGCGTGGGACGAACGGAGTTTTATAGAAATCTTGTTCGGCCACACACCTTGACGGATTTTCTGCTCCTGTTCTCTATCTATCTCCGCTCCTAGTCACATCTGAGTCCCGCCTCCCGCGCGCATTTATCTTTCTCGTTTCTCATGCCATTGCCGTCTGCCGCAGCCCTTCTTCTTTCTTTCTGATGTGTTACCCCTGTCCCGTCCTAATATAAATAATATGCGACCTGCTGTGTATACCCTTCCTCTACTATCTTCTCGTTCCTCCTTCTTGTCCCTATTTAATTTGTTATTGCTCTTTTTCTGTCCATTTCTTGGTGTTTGTTTCACGATTACCCCCTCCCTACCGCAGTGGTGGTGGGATTATAATGGTAGTAGGTCTCAGAGAGAGAGGATAGTGATCCGCTAGATGGCGCATTATTAAGTATAAATAAAAGTTGGTGGATATAGAAATCAGTTAACCCTAACCCTAACCCTAACCCATAACCCTAACCCATATATCCTATCCTAATCCTAACCCTAACCTACCCTGTATTCCTAATTTAAAATAAAACTAAAATTAATAAAAAATAAAATAAAATAAGCAGGACAAAATTTAGCCAATCAGAGCCGTTCCCTAGCGGGATCCACTATTCTTCCCCTGTGCAAATTTATTATAATGGTCAGCAATGAAATGTTGGATGATTAGGAATGTGTGATGTGTTGTCTTGTTTGTTTGCGTTGTTTCGTTTTTGCTTGATCTGTGCACGTCGTGAGAATAACCTCATTCTTATCCTGATCGTACTGTAAAATAGGATCGTATATATCTATCGTATAAAAAACCTTGTTTGTATATACCTTGCTTCGTTCGCAACTCTTACTCATCCAATGCTAGCAGGAGAGGTACGTAGGATACTACCTAATTGGATGCACCTTATGATGTGTGCAGTCGGTGTTGTTGCTTTTGTCGATTTAATTATCTTTGTATTTCCATCCTTATCTAACCTACTTCATCTAGTTAAGTAGTAAGCTACTAGGTAATCACTAATCCCGGCCGTGTTAGTTCGCCTTCTCCGTGATTGGTCTCTGTTTCACTGAATATCGAGTGTTTTGTGTGTGTGTGCTCGCGCAGCTTGCACTGTGATGCGTCTGGATGGCCAGGCACGGCGTAGCGATTCTCTCCTCTATCTCTCTCCCTCGTTCCTCGCTCTCTCTCGTCTATCTCTTTCCATCTCGTCTTCCTCTGCTCTCTTTCTCTCTCGCTCTCTCTCTCTCTGCTGCTCTCTCTGCCTCTCTCTCTCTGCTCTGCTCGTCTCTCTCTTGCTTGGCTGCTCTCTCTCTGCTCTCTCTTTCCTCTTGTCGGCTACTCTCCTGGCTCGTTTCGTCCTCTCGCTCTCTGCGCTCCGTTCTCTCTCTCCCTTCCTCCATCTCCTCTGTCCTCTCTCTCTCTCTCTCTCCTCTGCTCTCTCTTTCTTCTCTCTCTCTCTCTCTCTCTCGCCTCTCCAGAGTATGTATATCGTAGGCTATACTGATATTTGCACCTATAAAGTCCCTCTCTCTCTTTCTCTCCTCTCCAGTAATAACATACTAGTATAGTATGTCATTTAGGTATAATGTATTATCCCTCTTCTCTCGTCTCTCTCTCTCTCTCTCCTCTTCTCTCTCTCTCTCTCTCTCCGTCTCTCCTCTCTCTCTCTCTCTCTCTTTCGTCATCTCTCTGCTCTCTCTCGCGTCATCTCTCTTGCTCGTCTCTCTCTCTATCGTCTTCTCGTCTCTTCTCGTCGTCTCTCTCCTCCTCTCGCTAGCTCTCTTTCTCGCCGGTCTCTCTCTCTCTCTCTTTCCGTCTCTCTCTCACGTCCTGCTTCTCTCTCTCGTCTCTCTACGGTTCGTTCCGTCGTCTCGCAATTGAAACTCTCGCTTGTGAACGGAGGGCCAAGTGGCGTGCCCGGAGCAGCGCCGCCCAGCCGACCGCGGGCGACGGAGCCGAGTGTTCAGTACACGTCCTGCCACCCCGCGTTTTGTCTGTCCTGTGGGTGGTGGTTCGTGTGCCTCTGGTTCCCCTTGGGGTTCGAGGACGCAGTTGTCGTAAGTGTGCGCCGTTATGCACTGGCAGAAAGTCTCTTACAATCAGGTTCGGGTGGAGTACGGGACGCCGTACTCCACCACATGCTCGATCGGTCTGGTGCTTGACATTCGGGTTGCTCGCCGGCGTACGGGCGGCGTATAGGGTGGCGCTGGTTGCCTTGTGGTGGCCGGCGGTGGCGCTCGCGCGGCGTCGGCCGCACTTGGGTGATCCTTCTGGCCGGGACTATGTGGGGGGGAGTGTGGTGTGGGGGTGTGGTGGTAGATGGGGGTGTTTTACCGATGGATGCTCTCTCGGGAGTCTTGAAAGGCACTACGATGAGAAGGGTGCCTACGTTGGCTGGATAAGTCGCTATATTTTTAATATATAGGCACTTGCAGTTGAAAAGTCTTGGAAAACGGGCTACGGCCTGGACACTACTGGAAATTTTCAGTCGGGTTTTGCCGGTTGACATTTCTCGCGTCACTTATGTTGACTGTGCTGTTATATGTGATTACCTCGTGCTCACCTGTGAAATCTGCTGGTCACCCGATGGGGTGTCACCTTGTTACGCTGTATTAGCCTTGGTGTCACCCATGATTACCGTCATGTCACATATGTTACCTGTATTACCTGTGTTCACCCGTGCTTACCTCTGTCACAGTATTGGTTACCTGTATTACCGTGTGTTACCTCCGTTTTTACCATCTGTCACATGTGTTACCTGTATTACCTCAATGTTACCCGTCTGTTACCTCTGTCCACATATGGTTACCTGCTATTACCTGTGTGCAACCCGTGATTACCTCTGTCACATATGTTACATTGTGGGATATTACCTATGTTACCTGTGAGTAGCGTGTGCGAGCGCCGTGTTACCTACTGTACACATATTGTTACCTGTATTACCTGTGCAGTCACCGTCGTTTACCTCTGATCACATATGTTACCCTGTATTACCTGTGTCACCCGTGTTACCGTTCTGTCACACTATAGTTACCGTGTATTACTATCGTTCACCTGTATTACCGGCGGGTGTCGGATGTGTCACCCTGGTTACCTCTGTCACATTATGTTACCTGATATTACTGTGTCACCACGTGGTTACCTCCTGCTCACTACTGTTACCTGTAATTTACCGTATGTTACCGTGACTTACCGTCGTGTCACCCTGTGGTTACCTCTGTCACAGTATCGCTCTACCTTGTATTATCCGTGTCACCCCGTGCGTTTACCCGTCTGTCACATATGTTATCTGTATTACTCGTGTCACCTGTGATATCTGTGTCACCTTGTTACCTGTATTACCTGTGTCACCCGTGTTACCTCTGTCACATATGTTACCTGTATTACCTATGTTACCTGTGTTTCCTCGCCCTGTCACCAGGTACATCGAGTCGCTGCAGACGGAGAAGACGCAGGTGAGTAACTGGCGGGAGCAGATGCGCGCGACGCCGGACAACACCGCCCTCAACAACGCCGGCAAGCTGCCCGTACACTGGCTCAGCAACGGAGCCGGTAACCACGGCAACGTCGTCAACGCGCTCTGGGCGCTGCGCGACGTCCTGCACCACGACACGCTCAACATGACGCACCTGCTGTGAGAGGCGGCATCTGTCACCGTGGCAACGTCGTCCCCGGATTTCATCGCCGTAGCAACGTCGTCCTTGGATTTCGTCGCCGTGGCAACTTCGTTCCAAGATTTCATCGTCGTAGCAACGTCGTCCCCGGATTCGTCGCTGGGGATGCCTATGTCATGTTATGGCAGGTGATGAGGGTGTGATTTCACTTGCAGGACGCGTCTAGGCCTTGTACAAAATATTTCTCAATTCGTGTGCCGAGTTTCTCGTCAGAGTCAGAACAGCAGCATTCGACATTTGCTGTTTGCGTGGATTTACAGTATTGTGTTGCTCGCCTCATTGCGTGTACTCGTTTTGTTTTTCCCCCTGTCATTTTAATTAGTTTTGTGTAAGAAGTTTATAGTCATCTTTTTTAAGAGTATTTATCGAGCATTTTGCACATCGGATTGTAGCTGAATTTCCAGCAGCAGCCCTTGTAAAGTGAGGGCTGTCAGATCGGGTTCAGTGCATACTCATCAGCTATGTCATTACAGAAAAGTTGGCCTTTCTATTTTTACCAAACGCTACGTCACCTGTATAAAACTGAAAATTCCCTGAAGTTTCTATCATCGTATATATACATGTATATACATTTGTATATGTATTCTGCTCTGGGTGCTATATCACTTTGTGAATTTCAAACGACAGTTCGATCCTGGCTGTGTCTGTAAACGGCAGTTATCATGCTTGTTTTTCCCCAAGGTGGAACGTGTTGCTATTTATTGTGTTGGAAGGCATGACAGTGTTAGTTTTTAGTATAAATACATATTCTTGTGGATCGTCTTGTATACAGTGTTGTTGACAGTGCGTTTCGTGTCATTTTTTCTGTCACGTAATAAAGTGAAGCTGTGTCAAATATGTATACAGAATTCGCGTTGTGACGTATTTGTAGCGTTATTGATCACCATTCGAATCTCGCCATCATTGATTTCTGGTTGGTTACATGACTGTCTGTCTAGGGAATTGAGCGCCGCCGTAGAAGTGGAAAAACACTGTGATTGATTGCTGACTAAATACGCGTACGCAGTGTTAACTCAATATGTGCTCACGGTCAGATGGCGTTTTATTGTATAAACAAATGCAAAATTAATTGCCTGGCGTCAGTCACTAATGCATGGTTAGCTGCATTCTGCAGCTGAAAATAAATTAAAACGTTTAGCACGCGTCGTTCGTCGCCCACGCATGCTTGCATCGGCCCTGACCGCATACAACCTTGAGACTACGCCAATGTCATGTCACGTCACGCCAAGGTCAATCTGAACCTTATATATAATACGATTACGTATTACATACATCAAAATAACGAGCATAAAAAATAGCAGGAGTAAACTTCGCTCTGCTGGTAATAACCTATATATATATATATATCAAGGGTACATAATAGTATGTACTCTATAGTAGAGTACATAACAATATAATCTCTTATTATGTACTATTGATATATATATATAACAATAAAAGAAGCTCATCACGATGTATGATCGCGTACGATGGTGGAGTGATGCTTACACTCCCAATTAATGGAACCTGAGTGATATCAGGAGTGGATAAAACCCCACACTCCTGGTGATAGAGTTGACGTTGGCTTCAACTCTCTACTCACGAATACTACGGCCGTGCCAAAATATCAATCGCGAAGGAAACGTTTATAAATATAACATCGTACAAAACATATATATACCCCGCTGCTAAATATCTGACCTGCAGCTGTTAACGTCTTCCAGCGATTCTTTCGTTTGTAAGTCGTTCATTCATGGGTAAATTAAATCATTCCTTCCTTGTTAGTAACTGCACTAAAGGCCCACCACGTGTGTGTATAAATAAACAGACAGAGAGCTATAGGCTAGTATTGGCACGGGGTGGTACTTCTTGCAACGTATTTATCGCTGGCATTAACATAAATCTCTCACCATCTCACTAGTATTAGCGTACACCTCTCGCTAATATTAACATAGACCTCCCTTCACTAATATTAGCGAACATTTCTCACTAATATAAAAATATACCTTCTCTCACGAATATTAACTTATACATTTCGTTCATATGGGCGTATAGCTTCTAACGCTGATGTTACCATATACTTTCGACACGCGTATTCTTTGTTCCCGTTTGCGGGTCTCTGTTATTATGTATGTAGAACGCTCAAGAGCACACTAAGAGCAGATAATAGAGATACTCCGAGTCTCTATTATCTACTCTTGATACACACATATACATGTATATGTAATATGTATATATATATATATATATATATATATATTCTTTGTTGACGTTTCTGGGTCTCTGTTATGTATTCAAAACGGATGGCCATATCGGTGTATATACATACACAGACATATATATATAATGTATATACATGATATATAGGCCCTACATGATACATACATATACATGATTCGCTACGTGCTGCGCTCGGCCTATAACCCCCGTCTTCATCCCTTCCCTAGTCTCTCCGCGTAAAAGATGCTGCCGCTCACCTGCTCCTCCGTCACCACGCGCACCCTCTCTTCTCGTCGCTGCGGGGCTGGCGCCACCTGGCGGAACAGCGTGGCGGGCACGAAGGAGGAGGACGAGGAGGGGTAGGAGGTGGAGGAGGATGAGCAGGGGTAGGAGGAGGAAGATGAAGACGAGGAGGCGGGATAGAGCAGATCATAGACGGCGTGCGAGTCGCGCGCCCGCCGCGTCATCTCGTGCGTGCGGCTGTGGCGGATCATGTTGCCGGACTGCGTGAAGCCGCGGCCGCACTTCCAGCAGACGTACGGCTTCTCGCCCGTGTGCACGCGCACGTGCTTCTTCAGCGTCGACACGTCCGTGAAGCGGCGCGCGCAGTGCGTGCACGTGTACGGCCGCTCGCCGGAGTGGACGCGCGAGTGCGTGACGAGCGTCGATCGCTGCGAGAAGCGCTTCGGGCACGCCGAGCACTGAAACTGCCGCTCCTTCGGTTTGTTGACGTCAGCAGTAGCGGAGCGGTGGAGGGTGTACGGCGCGAGCGTGTAGAGCGACGCGTCCGTCGATGAAGCCGGCTGCAGGATGCGGACGCTGTTGCTAGGGGCGTGGTCGTTGCTAGGCGCCTGCTGCAGGATGCAGACGGCGTTGCTAGGAACCTGCTGCAGGAAGCGGACGCTGTTGCTAAGCGGCGGTTCGGCGGTGAGCAGACGACGCAGGGTGGGATTGTCATTTTCCGTCGACTGTGTCATCGGTGTCATCGGCTGATTCGCTAGCAGCAGCGCGTTTGTCGGACAGCCGACCGACGGTGGCGCACCCGCAGCTTGGCTGAGCGACAGAGGCGTCTGCTGGGCGGGATGCAGCGCGGACGTGACGTCATGTGAGATCGAGGCTGTGTGTGGCGGGATGGGGGGCGGCTCAGTGAGCGTGGTAGGCTGGTCGTGGTGTTGGTGTTGGTACACGCCAGCAAATGAGTACTGGTGAAACTGCTGCTGCTGCTTCTGCTGCTGCTGCTGTTGTTGTTGCTGCTGTTGCTGGGGCTGCTGCTGTTGCTGCTGTTGCTGCTGCTGGTGGTGCTGGTGGTGCTGCTGCTGGTGGTGCTGCTGCTGCTGCTGCTGCTGCTGTTGCTGGTGTTGCTGTTGCTGCTGCTGGTGGTGCTGCTGCTGTTGTTGCTGGTGCTGTAGATGACACGCTGTGTTATCTAGTTGAGTGTACGGCGGCTGTAACTCTGCGACAACCCCTGCCGCTGCCACGTCACCGCCTACCCTGACTCTCGCGCCCCCTGACGACGTGGATGCCGCGGTCGCGCAGACCTCAGTAGCGTTCATCGCAACTACCGGCGGAAGAACGTGTCTCCCCGCAGTGCCGCCAGGTGTCTCCACCGACGACAGCTCCCTGTCTCCTGCGATTGGCTTCCACTGTAACTCGCACGTTGGCGGTTGCATGAGACCGTCTAAGAGCGAGATCAGCGGCTTGCTGTTTACGGCAGCGCCACCTAGCGTGCGCGATGACGTCGGAGCGATCATGTGAGTGCTCGTGCGTCTGTTGATCATCAGGATGCGCGATCTGTCGCTCTGGATGGACAGAACGCCGGAGCTTGTTCTGGCGAAGGTTGCCTGCAATATGTTGTTCAGGTGAAGAAATTATATGACAACGCGCAGCCTTGTGTAAATGAAAGATTATTTTATTTTTTATTGTGCGAATATAATAACGTTAGCTATTAATTATGTTAATTAATTCATTAATTAGTTATTATTATTATGTTTATTATCATTATCATCATCATTATTATTACTTAGTAGGTGCACAGTGAGAAATCTCTGAATACATATCTCTACCGGCGTCTCCGTGCCTCGGTACTCGGCAGAGGGCGCGCGTGAATGAGATCTTTATATATATTTATATATTTATATCTTTATAGTCAATCTAGCACATCCTGCCAGTGTGTGTATGATTTATTGGGCCTGTGGTGTTGAATAAGACGCTGACATATGCAAATCGAAAAAATAGGCCGAACGAATGGAAAGGGTACGACATATATATATATATATA
>NW_014577546.1:6083-7997 GCF_000485595.1 Priapulus caudatus | reverse complement strand
TATCTTTATATATATCTTTATATTCGGCTCTGAGACAGCCATCTACACGCTAGCTACGGAGTTACCTGTGTCGCTTGTCGTGACGTCGTTACGGGGCCGACGTGCGACACCACGCTGCGTGCCGTACTCATCATCGTCATCGTCGTCCTCGCCACGTTGTACGCGGTTCCCGTCGCCGCTCGGCCCGACGTCGTCTGCGCGATAGAGCCCTGCTCGGTGGCGCCACCTGGTGAGCTGAAGACGACCGGTACGATGTAGGCCATCTTGGCAGCGGTCGTGGCGCGCGTGGCGGCGTGGGTCGGCACTAGCCGCACATCGCTGCTGCCGACGCCGCCGCCAGCAGCCGTCGCCTCAGCGATGACGTCCACCGGCACTAGCAGACGCGTTTCGTACGTCGTCGTCGTCGTCGGCGGCGGCGGCACTGCGATCGTCTGCGTCACGACGACGCGCGGCTTCCGTTTCCTGCGCAGGATGATGGGACGGGTTTTCTCGGTCGGCGGCGAGGCGTCGGCGGCGACGTGGAACGGCGACGGCGTCGGCCACGGCTGCGGCTGCGGAGGGAGAGAGTTAACGACGAGTATAGACGGCGCCCCGCCGCTCGCGTTTGCTATCTCGATCAGGGTCAGAACCCCCTCCTCGCGGCGCCCCCTGCCGGCCGCGCCCGCGTCGCTGCTGCCGCCACCTTGCGGCGACTTCCTTCTCGCTTGCCTACGTCGGCGCGAGCCCTGTAGCAGCGTCTCAACGGCGGGCAGGCACGTTAGGCACTGCGAGCCGCTAGAGAGCGCCACCAGCTCGATGCCGAAGCGTCGCCGCCTCGCCGCGTACGTCGGCTGCGGCGACGGCGGACTGACGCTGCAGCGACGGCCCGCGTCGTTGGTCGACGACGGTTCGTCGTGGATGCCCCCAACGACGTCGGCCGCAGCGAAGGTGGCGCCGGCGCCGACGCCGCGAGATGGATAATTCCATTCCATCGGATGGAAGCTGACCGCTGGTTGACCCAGTGACATCACGTCGCTGACGCGCGGTTGCCACGGCGACGTGGCGACGCCTCCGCAGTCCGGCTGCGTCGACGCGCACTCATCCGACCAGCAGGTGGCGCCCTCTCCCGACTGCGACGGCGGGTAGGTGTCGTCGTACAGCGGCTGCTGGAGCGGCGCACCGACGTCGGTGCTGACGTCCGCGTCGTCGTCGTCGTCGCCGCCGTCGTCGCCGACGTCGTCGCACGGTCGCCTGTCGTCGTCGCGCAGCGGGTCGTAGCAGCCGCGACTCGCGCTGTGTCGCAGGATCCTCTCACAGAGGGCGTCCTCGTCGTGCCGAACCGACTGGTCGTACATACCCGCCTCCAGTGACGTAGGCTGTGACGTGTACACTGACGTAGGCTGTGACGCATACAGCGACGCAGACGGCGGCGTAAATAGCGGAACGTTCGGTGGCGGCAGCAACGGGGCGTCACTGTAGTCGGCGCTACCGACGATGCTGACGCATGGCGGCTGCTGCATGGACCACGTCTCCTTGCATGCGCCGTAGTTGATGTAGGCAGCGGCGTACTGCTGCTGCTGTAGCTGCTGCTGCTGCTGCTGTAACTGCTGCTGCTGCGGTTCCTGCTGATGGTGGTGGTGCTGGTGTTGCTGGGGGTGCTGATGGTGTTGTTGCTGCTGCTGCTGTAACTGCTGCTGCTGCGGTTCCTGCTGATGGTGGTGGTGCTGGTGTTGCTGGGGGTGCTGATGGTGTTGTTGCTGCTGCTGCTGTAACTGCTGCTGCTGCGGTTCCTGCTGATGGTGGTGGTGCTGGTGTTGCTGGGGGTGCTGATGGTGTTGTTGCTGCTGCTGCTGTTGCTGATGGTGCTGCTCGTAGTGGTGCTGGTGGTGCTGGTGGTGCTGATGGTGTTGCTGCTGCTGCTGCTGTTGCTTCGGC
>NW_014577546.1:1445-4138 GCF_000485595.1 Priapulus caudatus | reverse complement strand
GATACCCGTGTCCTCACCATTACTCAGGGGCACAAATCCAGTTTGGGGGGCGTCTCCCCCCTCCCACGGTAAGAACTTTTTGTATTTTTGATCTCTAAAAGGGTGATTTTCGCGCATTTTAATTGCAAGTATCAACTATTGTTTCTATCGTGTTTACATGCCATAAACTAGCTCCCAGCGGGCAAAAGACGTTGAAACAACGTTGAAACGACGTTGAAAAATGGATTTGCAATTTTATTCAACGTAACTATCTAAATATTATATTTTATCAACAGGTTACTAAGGGGAAGTGATGTTACTCCGCACGCACCTATACGGTCGCGGTTCCTATATTCAGTTTAGGCTATTATATATATATATCTTGATATATATCAAACTAGAGACTTTTTTTATACTTTCTACTTTTTTTCACTTAGTGTAGTGGAGACAAGCAGAAAATAATAATATAATAGAAGAGGCTTATAATTATGCAGAACCACATGCATGTTCAAAAACCTGGGGAGGACATTTGATAATGTGTCCCCCACCCTTCAAAAAAAGGGGGGGCGTGTCCCCCGTTTCCCCGTGGCATTTGCGCCCATGACAGTATGGACTGAAGAACACTGCATATATAGCTGGCTATTAGAGAAAGAGGGTTGGAAGACTGAGTAAAGGTGGCAGTGAAGAAAGCTGAGGGCGGTAAAAACGAATGAGGATGAGCGAGGGACAGAGGGGGGAGGGCAAGGGAAGGACAGGAGGGAATGAATTAGTACTTTTTTGTCCCACAGGCTATGGCGCTCTCCCAATCATAAACACAGGTCTACTGATAACAATTTATTTCATAAATCTATGCTGAGATATCCTCTAACCATTTTAAATGCATATCCATCACAAAATATAACTCCTCTGGTGAGATATTGCGCATGCGCTAACACACTAACGTAGCCAAATTGTGTACTGACTGGTATATGCAGCGAGCACTTTACATGCGAGGTCTTCTTCCTATTTCTCAAGAGCGGTATACTTGAGAAATATTATCATATAAATCTATGCTAGAATACCTCCTCCCTATTCTAAATGCATAATTTTTGCAAAATATTATTCTTCTCGGGAGATATTGCGCATGCGCGAGCACCGTTTCAGACGTGCAGTATAGACTGAAGAACACTGCATAATATAGCCTGCTAAGAGAGAAAGAGGGTTGGAAGACTGAGGAAAGGCGGCAGGAAAAAAAAGTGAGGGCGGTAAAAAAATGAGGCTGAGCGAGAGACAGAGGATGAGGCAAGGGAAGGACAGGAGGGGATGAATTAGTAGTTTTGCTTCCCACAGGCTATGGCGCTCTCCCAATCATAGACACAGGTCTACTGATAACAATTTAATTCATATATCTATGCTAAGATATTCCCTAACGATTTTAAATGCATATCCATTACTAAATATAACTCCTCTGATGAGACATTGCGCATGCGCTAACACACTAACGTAGCCAAATTGTGTACTGACTGGTATATGCAGCGGGCACTTTACATGCGAGGTCTTCTTCCCGTTTCTCAAGAAAGGTATACTGATAAAATATTATTATATAAATCTATGCTAGAATACCTCCTCCCTATTCTAAATAGATAATCTTTGCAAAATATTATTTATCTCGGAAGATATTGCGCATGCGCGAACACCGTTTCAGGCGTGCAGTATGGACTGAAGAACACTTCATAATATAGCTTGCTATTAGAGAAAGAGGGTTGGGAGACTAAGGAAAGGCGACAAGGAAGAAAGCTGAAGGCGGTATTAAAGAATGAGGCTGAGCGAGGGTCAGAGGGGGAGGGCAAGGGAAGGACAGGAGGGGATGAATTAGTACTTTTTTGTCCCACAGGCTAAGTTGCTCTCCCAATCATAAACACAGGTCTACTGATAACAATTTATTTTATAAATCTATGCTAGAATACCTCCTCCCTATTCTAAATAGATAATCTTTGCAAAATATTCTTCTTCTCGGGAGATATTGCGCATGCGCGAACACCGTTTTAGGCGTGTAGTATGGACTGAAGAACACTTTATAATATAGCTTGCTATGAGAGAAAGAGGGTTGGGAGACTGAAGAAAGGCGACAGGGAAAAAAGCTGAGGGCGGTATAAAAGAATGAGGCTGAGCGAAAGACAGAGGGGGAGGGCAAGGGAAGGACAGGAGGGGATGAATTAGTACTTTTTTGTCCCACAGGCTAGGGCGCTTTCCGAATCATAAACACAGGTCTATTGATAACAATTTATTTCATAAATCTATGCTGAGATATTCCCTAACCATTTTAAATGCATATCCATCACGAAATATAATTCCTCTGGTGAGATATTGCGCATGCGCTAACACACTAACGTAGCCAAATTGTGTACTGACTGGCACCGGGCACCGGGCACCGGGCACCGGGCACCTTACATGTGAGGTCTTCTTCCAATTTCTCAAGAGCGGTATACTTGAAAAATATTATCATATAAATCTATGCTAGAATACCTTCTTCCTATTCTAAATGCATAATTTTTGCAAAATATTATTCTTCTCGGGAGATATTGCGCATGCGCGAACACCGTTTCAGGCGTGCAGTATAGACTGAAGAACACTTCATAATATAGCTTGCTATGAGAGAAAGAGGGTTGGGAGACTGAAGAAAGGCGGCAGGAAAGAAAGCTGAAGGGCGGTATAAAAGAATGAGGCTGAGCGAG
>NW_014577546.1:0-1063 GCF_000485595.1 Priapulus caudatus | reverse complement strand
GGGCACCGGGCACCGGGCACCGGGCACCGGGCACCTTACATGCGAGGTCTTCTTCCTATTTCTCAAGAAATGTATACTGATGAAATATTATCATAATTATAAATTTATGCTAGACTACCTCCTCCCTATTCTAAATGCATAATTTTTGCAAAATATTATTCTTCTCGGGAGATATTGCGCATGCGCGAGCACCGTTTCAGACGTGCAGTATGGACTGAAGAACACTGCATAATATAGCCTGCTAAGAGAGAAAGAGAGTTGGAAGACTGAGGAAAGGCGGCAGGAAAAAAAGTTGAGGGCGGTAAAAAAAATGAGGCTGAGCGAAAGACAGAAGGGGAGGGCAAGAGAAGGACAGGAGGGGATGAATTAGTACTTTTTTCCCCACAGGCTAAGGTGCTCTCCCAATCATAAACACAGGTCTACTGATAACAATTTATTTTATAAATCTATGCTGAGATATTCCCTAACCATTTTAAATGCATATCCATCACAAAATATAATTCCTCTGGTGAGATATTGCGCATGCGCTAACACACTAACGTAGCCAAATTATTTACTGACTGGTATATGCAGCAGGCACCTTACATGTGAGGTCTTCTTCCTATTTTTCAAGAGCGGTATACTTGAGAAATATTATCATATAAATCTATGCTAGAATACCTCCTCCCTATTCTAAATGCATAATTTTTGCAATATATTATTCTTCTCGGGAGATATTGCGCATGCGCGAGCACCGTTTCAGACGTTCAGTATGGACTGAAGAACACTGCAGAATATAGCCTGCTAAAAGAGAAAGAGGGTATGAAGACTGAGGAAAGGCGGCAGGGAAGAAAGCTGAAAGCGGAAAAAAAGAATGAGGCTGAGCGAGAGACAGAGGATGAGGCAAGGGAAAAACAGGAGGGGATGAGTTAGTAGTTTTGCTTCCCACAGGCTAGGGCGTTCTCCCAATCATAGACACAGGTCTACTGATAACAATTTACATTATAAATCTATGCTGAGATATCCCCTAACTATTTTAAATGCATATCCATCACAAAATATAACTCCTCTGGTGAGATATTGC
>NW_014577545.1:222243-223984 GCF_000485595.1 Priapulus caudatus | reverse complement strand
CGGCGGCGGCGGCGGCGGCTGGACAGACATGAAACCATAGTATCCCCGCCGACTTCGTCGTGGGAGATACAATTAAGCGTCGAGGCCTGTGTTAATTCAGTTGGCAGATAGATTAACTTATTAACCACATTACTTTGCCTTAGCATTGTACTTGCACAACTTGGCAGAGACTGAGCACAATTTGAAGTTCATGTTTCTCTTTTTTTAAGTAAGTACTTTAGTCTTTAGTCTCCCCAAAGATTAAAATACTCAATTCAAAAGTGATATTTTTGTGATGAAGATTGTTTAACAATGCTGCCTCAGAGTGCAATTGCATCTAAGAGGTGTAATTTTCAAAACTGGGCGAGGTCCCCCAAACCCCGCCTAATCAGAGACTCCTTCCCGAACCCACCCCCATAGTCTATTTTTTCACTATTGGTTGACAAGCATTTTTGTTTTAAAATTTGGGCGAGTACAGGTTCCGTTTGGGCGAGTTAACTTATTGACTCACTCGCCCAGTTTGGCGAGAGGTTTTTATTTTAAAGCTCTAACAAATTAACATTGTAGGTGAATAATTAAACCATTTTATCACCATCTAAAACCTCTTTCTTACGCTTGCACGCCGCATTATACTTTTATTACTTTTATTATTACTTTTAGAGAACAATTTGAAATTTAGGAGGACCATCTAAATTTCAAACTAGATGGTCCTGTGGACCATCTCTTTTTTCCTCCATATTTCTACCCCTGTACTTGCACTTGTAGATTAATACATGTAGACATATGATAATACTTTTAAAGCCATAATATTTAGTAAAAGAACCGTAAAGTAAACCCATTAACATAAAGACCAATACACACTACAGTACACACTAGACAACATGCAACATTTCATCCACGTCACATATAACGTTTGCAATGGAATGTTACGCGCAAAACACATCGCTAAAGAAGCTACACGTCAAATTTCGTGTCATAATGTTACATGTATCAGATACGTTGTCAAAAAACTTCAGGTTCAATGTCCAAAATTAAAAATTAAAAAAAATTAAAAATTAAAAATACGCCACCTGACTAATACGGCCACTCAATTTATGAAGACGTAACGCTGCGGGCACGTAGATATTAACCACAACAAGTAATTAGATGCATTGCAGGCGTGCCATGAGCAGCAGCAGCAGCGGCTCGCGCGCGTGAGAAGCCGCGAGCAATTATCTATTTATACTATATAGCGCACGAGCAGACGCCGTCCAGCACGTGTGTCTAATTGCAAAACACACGCGCACCTTACGTGCACGCACGCACCGTCGTTACACGCACCTTACGTGCGCGCACGCACCGTCGTTACACGCACCTTACGTGCGCGCACGCACCGTCGTTACACGGGTCTCACGTGCGCGCACGCACCGTCGTTACACGGGTCTTACGTGCGCGCACGCACCGTCGTTACACGGATCTTACGTGCGCGCACGCACCGTCGTTACAGGGGTCTTACGTGCGCGCACGCACCGTCGTTACACGGGGCTCGCGTGCGCGCACGCACCGTCGTTACACGGGTCTTACGTGCGCGCACGCACCGTCGTTACACGGGTCTCGCGTGCGCGCACGCACCGTCGTTACACGGGTCTTGCGTGCGCGCACGCACCGTCGTTACACGGGTCTTACGTGCGAGCACGCACCGTCGTTACACGGGTCTTACGTGCGCGCACGCACCGTCGTTACACGGGTCTTACGTGCGCGCACGCACCGTCGTTACACGGGT
>NW_014577545.1:216805-221158 GCF_000485595.1 Priapulus caudatus | reverse complement strand
CTCTCTCTCTCTCTCTCTCTCTCTCTCTCTCTCTCTCTCTCTCTCTCTCTCTCTCTCTCTCTCTCTCTCTCTCTCTCTCTCTCTCTCTCTCTCTCTCTCTCTCTCTCTCTCTCTCTCTCTCTCTCTCTCTCTCTCTCCGTGAATGATCGATCATACACGCGACCAACAACCACTTTGTGACGGTTGTACGCTGAATCATGTATCGTGCCGCTACAACCACGGCCACTCAGGCCGTTTCAATAATACAATGATCGTAAATGAACATAAATTCTATTTATTGCCAAAGTCTTCATGTTTATGTATTCTTTATCGACTCGTAATTTCACGCGAAATGCCGTTTTAGTTGCTTCTCTGCAACATTGTCTGACTGCACGCACGCCAGTCCGGACGCGAATTTTTTTTTCCTACACGTTATATCCATTGGGCTGTATATACGCATATCAACTTCCGCAGCTTCAGACTTTCCGTATATCAAGGAATGATGCAAAAATCCTAACCCTAACCCTAACCCCAACCCGAACCCTAACACTAACTATAAACCGAATCGGCTTATATACTATCTATGGTATCCCAAACACTATCTATGGTGTGGTCAAATCAAAGCAGCCAATCAGAGGAGCCCAATGGATATAATGTTAAGAAAAAAAAATTCGCAGCCCGGACAAGCTCACAGAAAGACAGAGCGACACATCTGATCACTCTGATCTCAAATAGCAAGACCTCCAGATAAGACTGCAGGCTAGCAATTAATATTATTATTGTTATTATTATTATCCAAAGTGAATCACGGCATTAGCCGGTGGCTTCTGGGTTGACCGTGTCTCAACCTGGGACATAGGGATTCAATCCAGAATTTTTCGCAGGATGTGCGCTGTTCGCAGTAGTGCGATTTTCTGCACTTCTTAGGCAGTGTGATGGCCAGGGAGTTCCTTAACGTTCTTCTCAAAACCATTCTTTATAGAGCCAAGGGCTCCAATCACCACAGGTACAATTCTCGTCTTAGTATTCCACATCCTCCTAATTTCGATCTCCAGATCTTTGTACTTTGTGAGTTTGTCTCTTTCCTTCACCATGATGTTAGTATCATTTGGTACGGCTACGTCAATCAACAGGCATCGTTTTTCTTTCTTGGTGTGGAGCACTATATCAGGGCAGTTTGTAGGTATCAGGTTGCAGGTATTATTATTATTATTATTATTATTATTACCTCCGCCAAGGGGTTGGCAGGAGGTTATGTTTTCACCGGCGTTTGTTGGTTTGTGGGTTTGTGCGTAGGTTTGTTTGTGTACAGCCTAACTGAAAAACTTATGGACGGATTGTCATAAAATTTTCAGGATAGGTCAGAAATGGGCTAACTTCGAATTGATTAGATTTTGGTGGTGATCCGGATCCAATTAATTCATTCATTCATTAATAAAATTTCCAAACTTCGAATTGATTAGATTTTGGTGGTGATCCGGATCCAATTAATTCATTCATTCATTAATAAAATTTCCAAACTTAGAATTGATTACATTTTGGTGGTGATCCGGATCCAATTAATTATTTAATAAATTAATATATAAAAAATTAATTATTTAATTAATTAATTAATTAATTAAAAACATTTTCAGCTGAGAGAATAGACCTGTTGGGCCGCGAGGTACTGCCGCACTCTCGCAGTGCTCTAGTTATTATTATTATTATTATTATTATTATTATTATTATTATTATTATTAAGACTGACGGTGATGACGAGCCGTTAGACGCTTGCACAGCGTCCTGGACCGGGAACGGCGGACGTAGTACGGATTCAGTCAGTACGTAGTCACGCAGGGATGACGGACTGTTGCCATAGCGCCAGCGTCATATTGAGAACGAGGAGCGCGTCTGACGATGCGAGCAATATCGCCATACTGCAAGACATCGCAAGATTGAGCACCATGAGTTATTAACGTCCCGTCACGACACACACGCGCGCGCGCGCACGCACACACGCACACTCACACATTCACACACATACGCACGCGCGCGCGCACGCACACACACACACACACACACACGCACGCACACACACATGCACACACACACTGTCACACACACACCTAGTCACCTACACACACACGCACGCACGCACGCACGCACGCACGCACGCACGCTCGCGCGCGTACGCACGCACACACGCACACTCACACATACACACACATACGCACGCACGCACGCACGCACGCACGCACGCACACACACACACACACACACAATACGAAATTTTGAAGGCGAGGCATTAGCCTCTAAAGATCGGCATTTTGCTGCGTTATAAATCAATTACGTACATTGTCCGGACGCGCGTAGTAGCGAACATCAATATATAATATTTAGTGACATGCCCACCACTATGCGTCATGCATAATGTATGCAACAGCTAATCTGCCTCGTGCTTTCTAACCAGTAAATAATATTGAATAACTAAATTAATTACGCATCGTCTGGTAACGATGTTTGATGAATAGTAAGCCGAGGTCGCCTGTATCTCCCCTCCCCCCTCTTTTCGCGAAAATTTCCATCCAACATCGAAGCCAAACAGAATAGGCAAACAGGATTTTTGAAACGACGGAAACGGAGCTAAGCGATTACATTCCGAGAGCTTTCGGGGGATTTTGGATTGTCAATATCAGAAGTTCGACGCGTGCAGATAGGACTTTCAGACTGTCAGGACGATGATGACCACGATACACAGCCAACGGTTATGCCCTTCGCTTCCAATCGCCCATAAACAGTCAACAGACTGGACAGTAAAAATGGACAGTCGGACTTTCTTTCAACCACCAACGATAGGAACTCAACAAAGACATGTAGCCAGTGTACGCCAGAGATTTTTGAAACTTGATTAGAACATTGTTAATTAAAAGGTGAAGGTGATTAGCAATCAGATGAAATTGATTAGAAAGTATTGCAATAGATCTTAAAAATGTAAACATTATTCTTTAAAAATGTAAAAATGATCGTTTCACAGGTCGAAAATTATCTGATTTCTATATATGAATATTATATATAGGTCAGTGAAAAAATACCATTCCTAAAAATAAAATTCCAATAAATAAAATTCAAGTTACGGCAACAAAATTACCGATTCGCAGTTTACTAATCCATAGGAAATAGGATTTGCAAAAGCTTAAAATTGATTCGGAAAGTGCGATGCGAACCCGCTCACAGCACACACTGCACGTAGGCCACAGGATAATACATGTCAATGAACGCTGGACGAACAGCATGTATCTTTAGCAGCAAGATTTCATCTTTTTCTCTCATTTTTTACCTTTTCACCTTTACCTTTTTTTTACTTTTTAATCTGCTCATCAAAGCGTGTAAACTCAACAAGCCAGCTCTACCAGTGCAGTGTGAAGACAACTTTCGTTTGCAACACGTATTTTCGCCGCGGTGAGACGTAAGAATTTTATCACGACTTGATGCTACAGAGTACAGACACTCTCTCAGCATTCAAGCCCAACTACTAAATATAATAAAACCGGTCGCGATACCGCGCGGACGTGCATAACAATGTATAATATCTGTACATTTTATGACAGTAAAACAGGACAGAGACACACGCGAGCGCGCGCACGTACGCACCTGCACGCACACGCACACGCCGACACACGCACGCACGCACCATACATAACCATGACTTGTGTAAAAGCGAGCCTATACGCTACTTCGCACGTTCGAACACCGCACCGACGCGAACGACTCGCACAACATTTGCGTGCAATATGCGATGAAATACCCTCTTCGTAATGCAACAGCGCGCTTCTTGTGTAAACTTATCGCTGCTACTGCCGGACAAGGCTTCGCTAAACGAAGCAGCAGCAGCAGCCACCGAAGCGTGGCATGACTACGTGGCTCAGACACGATGGCTGCTAACTTGCATACGTAGTACATCCACGCGGAACACACACGCGATACTAGTGCATGTAAATCACGTAATTACTATGCATGCAGTGAGCGGGGCTGCAAGCCTTGAGATGTGAGGAATTCGCAATGACGCGATAGTGTAGAGGAGATCGGCGAGACATGTACTCACGATGCATACATAATACAGCATGCACGTTACGCAAGTAATGAGCTGCAATCTTACACGATTCTTGCGAGATTCGTTTTAAGAAACTCGTCCTTAGCTTGCAACGCCGGTTACGGGTAAGATAACGCCCCTCCCGCAACGGTAATGCATGGATTCGTTCACAGCAGCTTCACAACATCAAGAGCGTATAAAGAAGGATATACGCCTTCTTTATACGCTCTTGACAACATGTATATACGCGAGTAAAAAAAGGAAATACACTGGCTTCAAATATTAGTTTCTCGTCTGGATATATA
>NW_014577545.1:205436-215129 GCF_000485595.1 Priapulus caudatus | reverse complement strand
TCTCTCCATCCCTCCCCCTCTCTCTCGTAGAAAGTTTTACTGGCACCACTTGATACGTACTTACAACCACGCACATCTCTCTTTAGACTATCTCTACAGCTGAGATAAACGACAACGACATATTATATAGGTTCTAATCCAGAATGTCCCGCGTTAAAGTTAAAGCTGGGATGAATAAAGACAGTTGGGTGCACTGCAGGGAGTTCTACCGCGCCATGCTGGAATATTGAGAATGTCAACGGTCCGGATCAATACCTGTTTTCGTCTGGATATATATATATACACACGTCGAGAGATTAATTCCTTTTGACAATCGAACAACTGTCGTCTCAGAGTGCACGTCTAACTTCCAATCTCGTTCAGCAGCTCACTGGCTAATTAATTACTATGCAAGGCAACGTCTAGTGAGTCCTCAGCAGATACTCTTGAAGGATTTCTCATCACAATCATGTGCCGGACTGCACTATATTTCAGGGGGTGGTGCTGGGAACTACTCTGGGAGCAAAATTTGATCTCGATTTTTAAGGGTAATCACCATCTCCTTCACATTGATTCAATATATATGCACTAATCTTCCAGGGGTGGTGCAGGGAACGACTTTGGGAGCAAAATTTGGCTACCATTTTTATGGGTAATCACCATCTCCTTCACATTCAATATGCACATGTATATATGATCTATCTCTCAGGGGTGGTGCTGAGAACGACTTTGGGTGGAAAATTTGGCTACCATTTTTATGGGTTATCACCTTCTCATTCACTGAATAAATAGTAGGAGGTCTGCCACATAATTCTGATCTGTCAGACACCCATCAAGGATGGTCCGATTCGAAGGCCATAACCTAGTGCAAACCTTGCTTCGAACTAAATTATGTTTAAAACAAAAAAATAAATATTATTTTTGTTTAAATTTAAGAAAATCGAGACCTCTCCCACTTCCTTCTATGCTGCTTTCGATCTATCCGCTCGCAATTCACGAAACCAGCAAAACTCTGATAGTGAGGAAATTGGTGGGTGCGCCTCGTCTGATACGGACCCAAAATTGCTGAAGGGTGTGTCACAGATTTTGGCGAGAGCGATATAGAAACACTGACTAGGCATGTGGTCGGTAAGGTCCGATAACAGAGGGAGAATTCATGCAAACAGCTGGAGGTAGCTCAGCGGCTGTGTTTTAAAGCACGATTCCGGAAAGATGCGGCTCATACATTCTTGTCACTCAATCGAGAGACAAATTGCTTTAAAATACCAGTGACTCACATCCTCCCACCATCTATGTAAACCTCCACCGAGCTAATGATGTACGTAATCAATGAATTTGCATATATCTCATTAGTAAAATTAAACGTTTAATAGAATTCGAACTAGCGAGTTCAATGCATCTATTAATTATAAATGGCAGCTCTGATCAACAAAATTACCAACATTTAAGATACTGTTAGGGTTGGGAGGTGATTTTCGGTCAAAATTTCCAAACATTTTTGTTATGTTTCAATGCTAACATATCAAAGGAAAAAAGGGTCCCTGGAATTTAAAAAAAATCTTATATTTTATAAGTTATGGCTCTTTGTTTACGAAATTGTTGCGTTTTGAAAATCACTACAAATTTTCGTACATCTTTTCAACTTATTTCCTAAATTAAAGCTTTTTTTTTAATCCCAGGAACCAGTTTTAGTTCATATTATGAACAACTTATGGTTAAAAGTTTAGGTCCCAACTCTTTGCTGTTTATGAGAAATAACAAGAAAAGCATTTTTTTGTATATATTCACAATTTTTGCCATAACTTAATTAGCGATAAATTTTTTTTAAACAATTTTCATCGAGAGCGTAGAGACATCTCTCTTATGTAAGGGATATGAGTTTGATTGAATTTGATGAGCAGTTATGTTGCAATGCCCTTTACAGTGTTACCCGTTCGCAACCCTAACAGTCATCAGCATATTTTAGTTTTGATTGTGAAAAATTCTCTAAATCATCAAGTTACGCTCATTATGAAGAACATATCCTGCTGCTCATATTCTCTCTCAATATCACATTATTAATTATAATAAAATGTTAATTTTGATGCCTCCTCACTTGCTACATAGATTATCTATGCATGTTTTTTAAAACAAGTGCCGCAGAGCGACAGCACTCAACTGACGTGTACTGTAGCCAGGTATTCTTCCGATAAACTCACTGGCAACCGAATCAAGTGTGCCCTCCTGTCACCGCGTTCGCGCTCAGAGCATATATCTAGGATACTACTAATACAGATCTAAAATCTATATTGATCCAATAGGCTTTGCTATACCTACTGGTAGTACAGTAATAAAGATACAGCTGTGTAACTTTAATGACTTCACTATATTAACATGTTATCATGGATATGCGTCGAGCACGAGCGTAGTGGTGGTGGTGGGGGAGGGTGGGGGAATGGGGTGTAGGGGGAGGGGAAGGGTGGGGGGAGAGGGAGGGGAGGGTGGGGGAAGGCAGGTGGAGGGGGCTCTAATAGCAAAAGCAGTTCAGTCCTTTGTTAACAGTCAACAAATCCATGTTTAAACCTCCTTCTAAGGCAGGGTTCTCCAAGCTTTTTCATTATAGCATGGTGGGTGCTGCCTTTACGGTCCTAGTTGCAAATCGCCGAAGGCGGTTTGCTTGCTAGGGGGGTCCGGGGGCTATGATATTTAGCATGGCGGCTATGATATTTAGAGTGGCGGGTGCATTTTAGGATGGCGAGGCTCGACGATAGCCTGGCAGGCCGCCAGGCTATAAGTGCTCTTGGAGAACCCTGTAAGGGTCAAAAGGTTATCAAACAGTTACTCTTCGCACGTCAGCGGAAAGTAGATTTCATGGTCCTTTCAATAAAGTGATAAAAACGGTAGATCAGCGCTGAAACAAAAAAGTTTTGCACTTGGTCCGTTAGACCATGTCCTCAGAAAATGTCTGATATCTGACCTTTCCCCCACTGTCCTTTGACCTGTGACCTCCAATTTCGCGCTGGTGATGGGTTTCCTCCCCATCACACTATACATCGAATATTAAGAGCGTAGGTCGAGCCATTGAGATTTGTGCCGCAATTCCGTATTTCCTTCTATACCTTAAGTTAAGGGGGAAATATTCCCCCTCCATTGACACCTCTTGACCTTTGACCCATGACCCCCAAATTCGACATCCCGAGTCCTTTTTGCGATCCCCCCGACATCCCGAATATCAAGACCATACGTTGGGCGGTTAACATTTGTGCCCAACTGTTGACGGACGCACGCACGCACGCACGCACGCACGCACGCACAATCATGCGATTCTACAAGCTGCATCTGACTTTGTCAGATCAGCTAAAAATGTGCTACAGTGAACAGTTTGCAAACTTTCTGTAGAACTGACCCTTTCAATGGGCACCCGGTAAATCGTTCAGTAAAATTGTACTAAAAATTACAAACAACAAACAAAATTTCAGTAGACATTACATCCCTATACAGATACTGCATACAAGAAACCATTGCACATGAAAATATGTGAAAATTTCACTTTACCTGGCATTGCATAGTTCCGCGAACTGTCTAGACTCGACCCAGATGTCTTTCTGGGTGGCTCCTTTGTCTGCTTCCCATTTGAACTAGTCTTTGACATCTTCTCTTCTTAAAAATAAACGAAATCGCATCATTGTAAACATGCAAATCATCGTTACTGCATTCATAGTAATCAGAGAGGCTACGAATTGAAAATTCTAGCAAATCGCTAGGAATACCGATCGTCTGAAGTGAAACACTCTAATGCACTATGTAATACGCGGAGCTCTTCAATACACATACACATCTGCTACTTCAAGCTACAGTCAGACAACAGAAAGAGTTCGCTGCCGCACACATTTTAGAGCGACGTACACTATATGGATCGCACAATCAATGTGGTTGGGATGTATGCCGCCGCCAGCTTCATTGACACTTGGTCGTTATCTTCACATCAATATTGCCAGGGATATTGATTAAGCGGATGTAATAATGTCTTGAATCTGTCTATACACTGAATAGCCAGACATACAGAGGGGCTATACATCCCACACTATGAATTGGCACTAAAAATACGTATGCCATAGTGTACCTCATCAATTCTTATTGTATTTTCCGGAGACAGGCACAATCATTTTCATTAGAAAATAACAGCACCAGTAGATGCAATCCATGAAAGTTTATGTTAGCAAGACTTTAAAACATTCCTGAACAGAATTCACCTGTTATCAACTTGGCAATTAATAATGTTTTAATTTTCCTAACCACCATAAATTAGATCTGAGTTGTCGTGGTAACCTGAAGTATAGGCGGTCAGCTGAAATAAATTAATGAACACATACATGTATGCTTGTATACTACAATTAGAAAACAACAACACACATACACATGTAACACAAATCACAATTTTTATGCAACACTGAACAGCCATCGTGTATGAAGTGCATGATCCGCCAACATGTTAGATACAATACAGTTCAGTTACATATACAGGGTGCGAAATTAACGGGAGTCCGGAGTCAAATACTCCCTGATTTACTGTCAGACTCCCTGATTTGACATATGCAGGAGTACGTGTGACTCCCTGAAAATTCTGCCATACTAACTAGTTCGTTCTGGAGCACGGTCTCGTCCAAAGCAAATTTGGCAGACGTGCAACTGCATGAATCTTAAAGGGAGAGTTTACTTTAGGTTCTAGGGTTATTTTTAGCTAATTTAGGTTATAATTACGCTACATGAAAAGTTTCATGGTTCAATCACCATTAGAAATTTATTTTTTTAATGTTTTAAAACTAACGACTACAGTTTGATTGCAAAATCAGGGAGTATTTGACTCCGACTCCCGTTAATTTCGCACCCTGCAGTTCAATAGAGCTGGACAACATCGACCCTCTGTGAAGTCAATAGAATGTGAGCGATCTAATGTTTAAGATTCATCAAGCTTTGCTAATGAAAGCGCCGGGGTGTATGATCGACACAGCTCATAGCTACGTGCAGATCGAGTATATGTTTTGATGTGCAGACTACGGTGGCAGGTGCCGCTTCTACGCGCAGTTGGCATTACGACAATCCGATCAGTGCCACTTGAATTACATATCTTGAATTGCAAATAGTGTTTCAGATCCTGTCACAACGTCGAGATTAAGAAAGGTATCACGTAAAAAAGACCATGCATAGTTACTTGAAAGTTCCTACAGACATTACTACTATGGGCACGTTATCTGCAATGACCGACAGACTCACGACTGGCCTTATATTGTAATCTAGCTCAGAGCCACATATATGCAGAAGTCTCCCGGAACTCTGACCTTAATATAGATATAAAATCTCGTATTTCCACAATGACTCACATTGCACATGTCACAGCAAAATATACACAGTATCGCTTTGACAAGTTTACAGTGTCTGCTACAACATAGAGGTATAATTAGTGAACTGCTTGTAGATTGATGTAGTAATGTGCATATATATATATATATATAATATAATACATATATATGTCACGTGATCTGATGCTCATAATAACTTGTTTAGGATAAACACTAAACAGATATTTAGAACTCAAAAGAGTAACTAGACCCCTCAAGTGCTAGAATGAGGCTCACTCTTGCTTGCAAACAGCTGAGAAAACTATTATAAAAATACTAATACTACTTATACTAATATATAAAAACTCTATATAATGCCCTGATAATCACAAATGTCCTATTGTGGAAAACGGAGTGCACCCCCCCCCACTCCCAAATTAACTGATGACTCTGGTTCCCAATGTGCACACATCATTAAAATTTTGACATTTGATAATTTCAGCAACAACTGGTGGAGCCAGTCAAATATTCATGGTTATCGATTATATTTTCTTTGGTGATGCACCTAGTTTTTTTCCAGTGGAGGTGCATGAGGCTGTATTGTACAACTTAGATTTGCTATACATGTATAACTATAAGGGTGTATTGTATACCATTGAACCACTATAGTGGTAAAGTACTATGGTACTAGTACTATATGGCAAAGTACTAAGGAACGCCATGGGGAATCTTTGCAGCACAGCGACAAGCACTGCATTTTCGGCCCAACTAGTTTAGACACACGAATTAGTTTAGCATAATTTATGGAACTAATATATCCAGGGGTCACAAACTAGGCTCATAGGGTCTATGTCCCCAGGGTACTGCCGGAACGTACCCTGGGTACGGTCTGGTATACCGAAACGTACCCTGGTCACTATTTGATATGGTTAGGGTTAGGATTAGGGTAGGGTTAGGGTTTGGGTTCGGGTTTAGGGAGTAGGCGTAGGCAACTCCCTACACTCGTTAGTGGAGTAGACGAGGTACGGTTCGGCATATCAGATAGTACAAGGGTAGCGCGCCGGCAGTACCCGGGGACATAGACCCTCTCAGCCAAACAGGATGAGCAGCATTTTCCTATAAGACTCCTTATATCTAGTCCGAGTTCCTCTGACCAATGCCAACACCGACATTTTGGTGGATTTGGTGTGGGTTAGTCAAGTGAGCTAACCCACACCAAATCACCAAATCGTCGTGTGGGCATTGGTCCGAGGAAACTCAGACTACTTTATACTGTGCAGTACAGCCTTTAATAGAGCTCTAATATCCTTGGCTGAACTATGCTTGGTTGATCAGTCGCATAGCCACGTTGAGCGTACTCTAGCTTCCAAGTTCCATAACATTACACCGACTAGTTTTAGTACTAGCACTAGCAGTAATATACATTCCTTGGGAAACCGGCAACACCCACCAGCACTGCACAGTGCACTGCAACAGTACTGGAGTCTGGAGCAGTGTAGACGATAGGCGTTGCCGGGTATATATATAGGCATATAATAGCCCATGTCTTAGATTCAAGATTCAAGATGCATAAGACATATTTACATTCAGTATACGACGATACATATTAGAATGAAAGGTCACAATACGTAATGTGATAGATATATCACGCACTGGGGTGGCGAAAGACCCTCAGGTCATCAAAGTCTGCCACCCCTAAAAACAAAAATATAAGTACATAAACGGGCAGCTGAATCATATGACTATGATCGAGTTAATAAAGCTAGTAATTACGATAAGATCTATCTAGGCAGTGCACCAGATAGCTTGCGTATTTGCGTAAATACGCATGAATTCATACAAATACGCATGTAATTTTCAAAGGTATGCGTATAGATACGCTTGTGTTTTAATAAATACGTACATGAGAAAACAAACAGATCGTATCAGTACGCCTAACCTTCCCATCTACTCCCGTATCGGCTCGGCTCTAAATCACATTGATTTAAAATATAAAAATTGCACTTAATCTGCGTAACCTGACATGGAGTTTGGACACCTCCAAAGAACGGCAGGGTCTTTGGGTGGTGTACAATCACTATGTCAAGTTTTGTGTGAGTACCTCTTAAACTAATGAGGTTGTAAAGGCAAGATATGTTAATATTCTGGTCAATACTCATACGAAGAAAATATGATGAGTACTGCCAACAAGGAGTACTCATAGGGATCTTGCCGATACTCATACATAAAAAAAATGGTGAGTAAATACTCATCAACGCCAAAAATTATCTGGAGCACTGCTAGTATACAAGAATCGACAAATATAACACCTCGTTGGTGTACGTAGGATGCAAGGTTCAAGTTGATTTTGATTTGAGCATTAAATGTATATTATAATACAGTGTGAATAAAATGAGAAAAAAAATATACTAAATAGTACCCACAATACGGTACTCATTATATCATAATAATGAATATGTATAGACTATAGAGTATAGTATAGGTTATATACTAGAACTTATGGGAATCACTCACTCTTACTAATAGTCTATAACTATATGTATCTGTATGAAATCATGCTACTCCGCATCTCATTCTACTACGCGTTGCCACCCAACTGTGCATCGGCTGCGGATCATACGATACGCTACCCTAACCGAGTCTGTGCGTCAACAACGTTCGAAGTGGGGCTGGAGAGTGGACTGCCGACTGGGAGTAGAGCCTGAGAAAAGTAGAATTTCAACTATATACCACAAAGCTATTCTAATTCCATCGAGTATTTTCTCAACACACGTACCAATACAAGAAAAATTCTTACCTCTGCTTAGCATAGATTCAGTTATATTTTAACATTAAAGAGCGTCATCAGGAAACAACTGCTGTAACACAAAACACTATCCATGCTGAGACAAGTGTGCACCTCGTAGTGAGTACGCCGCACGATGGCGCCATTATCGATTGTTTACGCGGAGCAGAAGATTTGCGGAGTTCACAGCTGAGAACGAGTGAGGTTCTTGTCGGCAGTGTATTACTGTGTAAATCGGCAAGTAGGTTGATATATCATTGATAACATATTATATAATGTCAGTTTACTGATTTGTATTTGGCTAATAAACATAATTTGCTATAGGCTAGCATAAGCCGTACCGTAGGGGGATAGCCAACTACTCCGTTCTTCAATTTCAAACGCTTGCAGTTTAGCACTGTGTCACACTCACAGTCACAGGCACACACAACCACTGGCACTTTTTCACTATAACTGGCACCAGTGCCAGTGGCAGTGCCAGTGGCAGATCGCACGCGGTGAAAGATATTTTACATGACACATATGCCATCTTTCTTATCACACCTGCCAATTTTACTAGCATTTGGAACTTCAGTTTTCAACGAAATTTAGATTAACATACCTTAGGCCATGAGAATGAAAAATCCGGTTTACCGTCCAAGGAATTTTATAAAAAGTGATGAGGCTTTTTTCATTATTCATTATTCATTATTTAATTTTCAGGCTGAAATACAGTGAAATACAGTACAGACAATAAACAATCGTTTTTTTTTTTGGAATTTCGGAATTTTCAATCGGGAATTTTCGGTTTGAAGTCGTCATCTTCGGTTACATCTTCGATATATGTCTAGCGGTTAGAAAAGTGGCATGTACAATCCGGACTGCCCCAAAGCTTGTCAAAAATCATCAGAATTGCTGTTTAGGCTAAGTACACCTTGTGATTAGTCTATTATGTTTCATTGAGGGAATTTTTTCCAAATAATGAAATTTTTGGTAAATAATGACTTTTTTGGGCGGGACTAAAGCGGCATGCGTGGCGTGGAGGGTAAACCGGATTTTTCATTCTCATGGCCTTAGCTAAACACTTATATAAATACAGGCCCGTAGCCAGCTTTCTATTCGGGGGGGGGTTCGTTTTTAATGTTGGCAATTTGCCGGCAGGGGCGTGTACAGGATTTGTACCAGGGGGGTCTAACCGTAACCCATAGTTGCGAGCACGCGAAGGGGGTCTGGGTAATTTTTAAAAATTACACCCCTCAGATGCGTTTTCTTGCGCGAGCAAGGGGGGTCCGGACTCCCTGGACCCCCCTGTACACGCCCCTGCTCGGGCGCGTAAGCGACCAGGTGAGGGAGCCAAGCGACCGAGCGGGGGGGTGTGGGAGGGGGGTGTTCACTGTTACCCTCCCGCACGATGGAGATTTTGCAATTATTACACTAAAATGGAGCGACCTGAGGTAAAATTCTTGCAAATTTTCAAAAAAAAAAATTTTTGCTTGGGGAGGGCTTCGGGGGGGGTTCGTTCGAAACCCCCCGACCCCCCCTCACCCAAAAAATGTTTTTTTTGAAAATTTGCAAGAATTTAACCTCAGGTCCCTCCATTTTAGTGTAATAATTGCAAAATCTCCATCGTGC
>NW_014577545.1:185983-205426 GCF_000485595.1 Priapulus caudatus | reverse complement strand
CTTACAACGACGGTGGCGCCACTCAAACGCGCACGATCTGATAAGTTGCGCAAAACCACTTTCCAGCCAAGGGCTACAGACCGAGGGTGTTTCTTATTTATTTATTTAAAAGCAAAAGGATTGTAATATACTTATAAACGACATATAGTTTCAGTTATAATATGGATAAATTTGCCCTAAAAATGAATATCGTTCGGTTAAATAGCATTTAGGTATAAATATAATTGCACTTTTGTGATTAGCCCTCGGTCTGTAACATGCAAAATAAATTGTCAAATACGCAACTTTTTCGGGGTGGCAGCACAGGGGGGGTGTCATGGCGCCGTTCAAATTTCGTATCGTTGATGTGTAATTAATTATAACAATTAAAATTAGGTATCTGGTAACAATACGTGTGGGTATAGATGATTTGCTATACAGTAAGTACAGTTGTATGCAAGTAAAATCCTATAGGCTACTGTCCCTTTAAAAATAAGCACATGCGTTATTGATAATATCTTTAATTTTGAATCTCAGACTGCGGACTCCCTTGTTCAAAGTTAATTTCTACCCCTGTATAATATATATATATATATATTCAGTATTATAGTTCCAGGGTAGAAATTAACTTTGAACACGGGAGTCCGCAGTCTGAGATTCAAATATAAAGATATTAACAATAACGCATATATGTGCTATTTTTAAGATTCATGCAGTTGCACGTCTGCCAAATTTGCTTTGGACATTAGCTGAAAAAATACAGTAATTCCGTGAGGCCGTGCTCCAGAACGAACTAGTTAGTATGGCAGAATTTTCAGGGAGTCACACGGACTCCTGCTATGTCAAATCAGGGAGTCCGGCCAGTAAATCAGGAGTATTTGACTCCGGACTCCGTTAATTTCGCACCCTGCAGTTCAATAGAGCGTGGACAACATGGACCCTCTGTGAAGTCAATAGAATGTGGCGATCCTAATGTTAAGATTCATCAAGCTTTGCTAATGAAGCGCCGCGTGTATGATCGACTCAGCTCATAGCTACGTGGCACGAGTATATATATGTTTTGATGTGCAGACTACGGTGGCAGGTGCCGCTTCTACGCGCAGTTGCATTACGACAATCCGATCAGTGCAACTTGAATTACATATCCTTGAATTGCAAATAGTGTTTTCAGATCCTGTCAACACGTCGAGATTAAGAAGGTATCACATAAAAAACAGACCATGCAAGTTACTTTGAAAGTTCCTACAGACATTACTACTATGGGCACGTTATCTGCAATGACCGACAGACTCACGACTGGCCTTATATTGTAATCTAGCTCAGAGCCAGAGCCACATATATGAAGAAGTCTCCGCGAACTCTGAATTAATATAGATATAAAATCTCGTATTTCCACAATGACTCACATTGCACATGTCACAGCAAAATATACACAGTATCGCTTTGACAAGTTTACAGTGTCTGCTACAATATAGAGGTATATTGTTGAACTGCTTGTAGATTGATGTAGTATGTGCATATATATATAATATAATATATAATTATATATATATATATATATATATATATACATATATATGTCACGTGATCTGATGCTCAATAACTTGTTTAGGATAAACACTAAACAGTATTTAGAACTCAAAAGAGTAACTAGACCCTCTAGTGCTAGAATGAGGCTCACTCTTGCTTGCAAACAGCTGAGAAAACTATTATAAAAATACTAATACTACTTATACTAATATATAAAAACTCTATTAATGCCCTGATAATCACAAATGTCCTATTGTGGAAAACAGAGTGCACCCCCCCCCACTCCCAAATTAACTGATGACTCTGGTTTCACCAATGTGCACACATCATTAAAATTTTGACATTTGATAATTTCAGCAACAACTGGTGGAGCCAGTCAAATATTCGTTATCGATTTATATTTCTTTGGTGATGCACCTAGTTTTTTTTCCAGTGGAAGGTGCATGAAGCTGTATTGTACAACTTAGACTTGCTATACATGTATAACTATAAAGGTGTATTGTATACCATTGAACCACTATAGTGGTAAAGTACTATGGTACTAGTACTATACGGCAAAGTACTAAAGAACGCCATGGGGAATCTTTGCAGCACAGCAACAAGCATTGCATTTTCAGCCCAACTAGTTTAGCACCACGGATTAGTTTAGCATAATTTATGGAACTATATATCCAGGGGTCACAAACTAGGGCTCATAGGGTCTATGTCCCCCAGGGTACTGCCGGAACGTACCCTGGGTACGGTCCGGTATACCGAAACGTACCCTGGTCACTATTTGATATGGTTAGGGTTAGGATTAGGGTTAGGGTTAGGTTTGGGTTCGGGTTTAGGGAGTAGGCGTAGGCAACTCCCTACACTCGTTAGTGGAGTAGACGAGGTACGGTTCGGCATATTAGATAGTACCAGGGTACGTTCCGGCAGTACCCCGGGGGACATAGACCCTCTCAGCCAAACTAGGATTGAGCAGCATTTTCCTATAAGCTCCTTTATACTTAGTCCGAGTTTCCTCTGACCAATGCCCACACCGACGATTTTGGTGGATTTGGTGTGGGTTAGTCAAGTGAGCTAACCCACACCAAATCCACCAAAATCGTCGGTGTGGGCATTGGTCCGAGGAAACTCAGACTACTTTATACTGTGCAGTACAGCCCTTTAATAGAGCTCTTATATCCTTGGCTGAACTATGCTTGGTTGATCAGTCGCATAGCCACGTTGAGCGTACTCTAGCTTCCAAGTTCCATACATCTACACCGACTAGTTTATAGTACTAGCACTAGCAGTAATATACATTCCTTGGGAAACCGGCAACACCCACCAGCACTGCACAGTGCACTGCAACAGTACTGGAGTCTGGAGCAGTGTAGACGATAGGCGTTGCCGGTATTATATAGGCATATAATAGCCCATGTCTTAGATTCAAGATTCAAGATGCATAAGACATATTTACATTCAGTATACGACGATACATATTAGATGAAAGGTCCAATATGTAATGTGATAGATATAGCACTGGGGTGGCGAAAGACCCTCAGGTCATCAAAGTCTGCCACCCCTAAAAACAAAAAATATAGTACATAAACGGGCAGCTGAATCATATGACTATGATCGAGTTAAATAAAGCTAGTAATTACGATAAAGATCTATCTAGGCAGTGCACCAGCTAAGCTTGCGTATTTGCGTAAATACGCATGAATTTCATACAAATACGCATGTAATTTTCAAAGGTATGCGTATAGATACGCTTGTGTTTTAATAAATACGTACATGAGAAAACAAACAGATCGTATCAGTACGCTAACCTTCCATCTACTCCCGTATCGGCTCGGCTCTAAATCACATTGATTTAGAATATAAGAAATTGCACTTAATCTGCGTAACCTGACATGGAGTTTGGACACCTCCCAAAGAAGGCAGGGTCTTTGGGTGGTGTACAATCACTATGTCAATTTTTTTGTGTGAGTACCTCTTAACTAATGAGGTTGTAAAGGCAACATATGTTAATATTCTGGTCGATACTCATACGAAGAAAATATGATGAGTACTGCCAACAAGGAGTACTCATAGGGATCTTGCCGATACTCATACATAAAAAAATGGTGAGTAAATACTCATCAACGCCAAAAATTATCTGGAGCACTGCTACAGCCTAAAAAAATACTTTTTTTATTACGAGAGCTCTTTTTTTGATTTTGTATGAAAAAAAGAGCTCTCGTAATTTTGTTTACGGGAGCTATTTTGAGCTTGGCCAGAGCTACTTTTTCATAGCATGATTTTGTTAAATTTTCATAATTTTGATGCACTGACTCTAATAATGTCTCAGAAAGCCAGAAATTGTGTCTAATTATCGTAAAGGTGTTTCCCAAACAAAAGTCAAGATTATGCTTTGGCGAAATCGACGAGGTCACAAATTATTCCTATGCTGACAAAATACCGGAGGCCGGGTTTACATGTTGCTGTATGCATGTTGTGTACAAAGTATGACTGCATGCACTGATTGTCTCATTCGCATTGGTTTTTTATTCAAATTTCGTTATGTCTAGCCATTCAATAAAAAAAACTTGCTTGCCCGAACAGGGAAGTGCAATTTTCAAGCTACCTGCCCCGTGGAGAATTTTGGTTGCCCGGGCCATCGGGGCCATCGGGCAAAGCGGTTTTGTCTGAGCCCGGCACCGCCAGAGTTCGAATTTAAGCTGAAAATCTAGTGGACAGGCAGGACACCAACTTCAGAAAGTTGGTGCCTCGCACAAAACATTTGGTGGTCAGCTTATTACTAGCAGTGAGTAACAAAATATTATAAAAAGATAACCATTGGACATTAAAACAGCATACGCATAAAAATTTGACAAATTAAACAACATTGACAAATAGTGTCTTCATTAACTCTTTGATGTAACTTAATTAGAGTTGGTCAAAATAATGTTTCAATCTCTAGGAATGTCGGGGGAGTTCTGGGTAAGGTTTTACTTTCGTTTTTCTCTTCCCCAGTCCACGTTACCCCCATGCAATAGATCTATCAATGCTGCCGCAACATCCAAAGTTACAAGTGCCTAGAATCTTTAAGTATTATTACAGTTTACATTCTTCTAACTAACTACCTGAATAAAAACAGTCCACTTTTTACGTCGACGAATTCAAGAAACAGCTTTGATTACGTGCGTGTCAGGTGTCACTGGTCGTGCCCTAACTTCCCACAATAACCCTGCGCGATATATAAACTTATTGTTACGCGGTTATAAAAACACATTGACTTCTTAGACTGTCGCGAGTTTTTGTTCGTGTGGCGAATCATGCGTTGAGGGAGTTCATGGCAGCTCTAGATGTTGGATACCCTAGCGTCTACGTTGAGAACGCGTCGTAACCTGCCGGGCGGCACGGGAGCGATTTTTCTCGTAGCTTCCAAATTTTCGGCTCTCGTAATTGTTTTGTTACCAGAGCGCTTTAAAGCTGACGGGAGCGAAATCGCTCGCCGCTCCGTGTTTTTTTTCGCTGACTGCTAGTATACAAGAATGCGACAAATATAACACCTCGTGTGGTGTACGTAGGATGCAAGCGTTCAAGTTGATTTATGATTGAGCATTAAATGTTATTATTAATACAGTCGTGAATAAATGAGAAAAAAAATATAACTAAAATAGTACCCACAGTACGGTAACTCATTATTATCATATTATGTATAACTATAAGAGTATACTTAATAGTATAGGCTTATAATAGCTAGAAGCTTATGGAATCACTCACTGCTTACTAATAGTCCTATAACTATAGTATCTGTAGAAATCATGCTACTCGCCCTATCTCAGTTCTAACTACGCGTTGACACCCAAACTGTGGCCTGCGGCTGCGGATGCATACGAAACGCTAACCTAACCGAGTCTGTCGTCAACAACGTTCGAAGTGGCGGCTGCGAGAGTGGGCCCTGCCGACTGGGAGTAGAGCCTGAGAAAAGTAATAATTTTCAACTATGGCTATGGGCCTGTAAATATATCCGTTTTTTTCAGTTTTTATTATCAGTTTTTTTATTCCAATTCTATATTGGAATTCTATGCCTTCTTCTTTGGTTAATTTTAAAGTTGAAGCTTTTTTCTACTGCAATCCGCATTGTTCAACTTTGTCTCTCCCAATCCCTGATATTGTTCCTTGGACTTAGAATTAGACTAATCATTATGAGGTTACACTTGTAACTTGAGTTACAATTTGCTATCGTTTCAGTTTTCAGTGATGTCACTGAATCAAGCTGCTAATAGCACTGGCCCTAATTTCGATTTCGACTTTGATGACTTCTTTCATAATGACAAATCAGGACCAGCGGAACCATGGTAAATACAGTTTGGGACATTTTTGTTATTGCATGTTTGACACTAACAGGTACTATTAAATGTCATGAGTAGGGGATTCATTGTGTATGGGCTGATTAGTTGATTAAAAATAGGAATGTAGGCCTAACATGGAATTGTCTATGGCAGAATTGTGACGTGAACTATTCCACTACTTTTATCTTTTTTGACAGTGGTCCAAAGCACGGCACTGTTGCACCAGTCATACCTGCCGCGCCATCTTTAGACGATTTACATAACCTATCCCAGATGGTGAAGGCAGGCACCGACATACGGCTATCTCAGTTAACAGACAAATCATCATCACTGCCATCTAAAGACAGACATTTTAAAACGCCTTGGTATCCATTATTATGTTTTCTTATATTTGTAATAAGTAAGCAAAAGAAAAACATCGATCTTGACATTGTACATGCTGCTAAGACAACGTACGTCTTTGGTAGCTGGACAAATGAGCTATAAGTATATATGATTTTAAATTCTGTTTCTGAAAATGCTATTTGGTACATATTTGAATGTGATAATTGCTAGACTAATTAAAGAGAATCAATAACCACAATTTTGCTTTTTAATCCTCTTTACAGGGCGAAAAATAAGGACCCAATCTCTGATTATGATTTCGGCCTGTCCTCACAAAACTTTCAAGAAAAATCTTCCAGGTATGACCTACATTAAGATGAAGACCTTGCATGTAAGGTAGCCGTTGCATATACCAGTCAGTACACAATCTGGCTACGTTAGTGTGTTCGGGCATGCGTATTTTCGTAACAGAGGAGTCATATTTTGGGATGAATATGCATTTATTATGGTCAGGAGGTATCTCAGCATAGGTTTCTGTAATAAGTTCTTATCAGTAGAGCTGTGTTTATAATTAGGAAAGCGCCCTAGCCTGTAGGGTGCAAAACTCCTGTTTCATCCACTCCCCTCCTTTGCCTGCTTCTTCTGTGGCTCGCTCAGCCTCTTTCTTTTTCTACCACCCCTAAGATATCTTTCCTGCCGCCTTTCCTCAATCTCCCACTCCTCTCTCTTAGCAAGATATATATTATGCACTTGTCATTAGTCCGTACTAACCTCCTGAAACGGTGCTCGCGCATGCGCAATATCTTCTGTGAAGAATTATATTTTGCGAAAATTCTGCATTTAAAGTGGAGAGGAGGTATTCTAACATAGATTTATATGATAAAATTTTATCTGTAGACCGGTCTTAAGAAATAGGAATGGAGTTTGGACACCTCCCAAAGAACGGCAGGGTCTTTGGGTGGTGTACAATCACTATGTCAAGTTTTGTGTGAGTACCTCTTAAACTAATGAGGTTGTAAAGGCAAAATATGTTAATATTCTGGTCGATACTCATACGAAGAAAATATGATGAGTACTGCCAACAAGGAGTACTCATAGGGATCTTGCCGATACTCATACATACAAAAAATGGTGAGTAAATACTCATCAACGCCAAAAATTATCTGGAGCACTGCTAGGTATACAAGAATCGACAAATATAACACCTCGTTGGTGTACGTAGGATGCAAGGTTCAAGTTGATTTTGATTTGAGCATTAAATGTATTTATAATACAGTGTGAATAAAATGAGAAAAAAAAATTATACTAAATAGTACCCACATACGGTACTCATTATATCATATATGTATAGACTATAGAGTATAGTAATAGTATAGGTTATAATACTAGAACTTATGGGAATCACTCACTCTTACTAATAGTCTATAACTATATGTATCTGTATGAAATCATGCTACTCCGCATTCTCATTCTACTACGCGTTGCCACCCAACTGTGCCTGCGGCTGCGGATCATACTCTACGCTACCCTAACCGAGTCTGTGCGTCAACAACGTTCGAAGAGGGGCTGGAGAGTGGGACTGCCGACTGGGAGTAGAGCTTGAGAAAAGTAGAATTTCAACTATATACCACAAAGCTATTCTAATTCCATCGAGTATTTCTCAACACACGTACCAATACAAGAAAAATTCTTACCTCTGTAGCATAGATTCAGTTATATTTTAACATTAAGGAGCGTCATCAGGAAACAACTGCTGTAACACAAACACTATCCATGCTGAGACAAGTGTGCACCTCGTAGTGAGTACGCCGCACGATGGCGCCATTATCGATTGTTTACGCGGAGCAGAAGATTTGCGGAGTTCACAGCTGAGAACGAGTGAGGTTCTTGTCGTCAGTGTATTACTGTGTAAATCGGCAAGTAGGTTGATATTATCATTGATAACATATTATATAATGTCAGTTTACTGATTTGTATTTTGGCTATAAACATAATTTGCTATAGGCTAGCATAGCCGTACCGTAGGGGGATAGCCAACTACTCCGTTCTTCAATTTCAAACGCTTGCAGTTTTAGCACTGTGTCACACTCACAGTCACAGGCACACACAACCACTGGCACTTTTTCACTATAACTGGCACCAGTGCCAGTGCCAGTGCCAGTGGCAGTCGCAACGCGGGTGAAAGATATTTTACATGACACATATGCCATCTTTCTTATCACACCTGCCAATTTTACTAGCATTTGGAACTTCAGTTTTCAACGAAATTTAGATTAATATACCTAGGCCATGAGAATGAAAAATCCGGTTTACCGTCCAAGGAATTTTATAAAAAGTGATGAGGCTTTGTTTCATTATTCATTATTCATTATTTAATTTTCAGGCTGAAATACAGTGAAATACCAGTACAGACAATAAACAATCGTTTTTTTTTTTGGAATTTCGGAATTTTCAATCGGGAATTTTCGGTTTGAAGTCGTCATCTTCGGTTACATCTTCGATATATGTCTAAGCGGTTAGAAAAGTGGCAATGTACAATCCGGACTCGCCCCAAAGCTTGTCAAAATCCATCAGAATTGCTGTTTAGGCTAAGTACACCTTGTGATTAGTCTATTATGTTTCATTGAGGGAATTTTTTCCAAATAATGAAATTTTTTGTAAATAATGACTTTTTTGGGCGGACTAAAGCGGCATGCGGGCGTGGAGGGTAAACCGGATTTTTCATTCTCATGGCCTTAGCTAAACACTTAATAAAATACAGGCCCGTAGCCAGCTTTCTATTCGGGGGGGGGTTCGTTTTTTAATGTTGGCAATTTGCCGCAGGGGCGTGTACAGGATTTGTAACCAGGGGGGTCTAACCGTAACCCATAGTTGCGAGCACGCGAAGGGGTCTGGGTAATTTTTAAAAATTAACACCCCTCAGATGCGTTTTCTTGCGCGAGCAAGGGGGGTCCGGACTCCCTGGACCCCCCTGTACACGCCCCTGCTCGGGCGCGTAAGCGACCAGGTGAGGGAGCCAAGCGACCGAGCGGGGGGAGGTGTGGGAGGGGGGTGTTCACTGTTACCCTCCCGCACGATGGAGATTTTGCAATTATTACACTAAAATGGAGCGACCTGAGGTAAAATTCTTGCAAATTTTCAAAAAAAAAAATTTTTGCTTGGGGAGGGCTTCGGGGGGGCGTTCGTTCGAACCCCCCGACCCCCCCTGGCTATGGTCTGTAAATATATCCGTTTTTTCAGTTTTTATTATCAGTTTTTTAATTCCAATTCTATATTTGAATTCTATGCTTCTTCTTTGGTTAATTTTAAAGTTGAAGCTTTTTTCTACTGCAATCCGCATTGTTCAACTTTGTCTCCCCAATCCCGCGATATTGTTCCTTGGACTTAGAGAATTAGACTAAGTCATTATGAGGTTACACTTGTAACTTGAGTTACAATTTGCTATCGTTCAGTTTTCAGTGATGTCACTGAACAAGCTGCTATAGCACTGGCCCTAATTTCGATTTCGACTTTGATGACTTCTTTCATAATGACAAATCAGGACCAGCGGAACCATGGTAAATACAGTTTGGGACATTTTTGTTATGCATGTTTGACACTAACAGGTACTATTAAATGTCATGAGTAGGGATTCATGTGTATGGGCTGATTAGTTGATTAAAAATAGGAATGTAGGCCTAACATGGAAATTGTCTATGCGAGAATTGTGACGTGAACTATTCCACTACTTTTATCTTTTGACAGTGGTCCAAAGCACGGCACTGTTGCAGCGCAGTATACCTGCCGCGCCATCTTTAGACGATTTACATAAACCTATCCCAGATGGTGAAGGCAAGCACCGACATACGGCTATCTCAGTTAACAGACAAATCATCATCACTGCCATCTAAAAGACAGACATTTTAAAACGCCTTGGTACCATTATTATGTTTTCTTATATTGTTTAATAAGTAAGCAAAAGAAAAAAACATCGATCTTGACATTGCACATTCGCTGCTAAGACAACGTACGTCTTTGGTAGCTGGACAATGAGCTATAAGTATATATATGATTTTAAATTCTGTTTCTGAAAAATGCTATTTGGTACATATTTGAATGTGATAATTGCTAGACTAATTAAAGAGAATCAATACCACAATTTTGCTTTTTAATCGCTGTTTACAGGCGAAAATAAGACCCAATCTCTGATTATGATTTCGGCGTGCCTCACAAAACTTCAAGAAAAACTTCCAGGTAATGACCTACATTAAGATGAAAACCTGCAATGTAAGGTACCCGTGTCATATACCAAGTCAGTACACAATCTGTCTACGTTAGTGTGTTCGCGCATGCGTATTTTCGCACCAGAGGAGTCATATTTTGAGATGAATATGCATTGATTACGGTCAGGGGGTATCTCAGCATAGATTTCTGTAATAAATTCTTATCAGTAGACCTGTGTTTATAATTAGGAAAGCGCCCTAGCCTGTAGGGTGCAAAACTCCTGTTTCATCCACTCCCCTCCTTTGCCTGCCTCTTTTGTGGCTCGCTCAGCCTCCTTCTCTTTCTACCACCCTAAGATATCTTCCCTGCCGCCTTTCCTCAGTCTTCCACTCCTCTCTCTCTTAGCAAGCTATATATTATGCACTTGACTTTAGTCCGTACTGCCTTCCAGAAACGGTTCTCGTGCATGCGCAATATCTTCCCTGAAGAATTCTGTTTTGCGAAAATTCTGCATTTAAAGTGGAGAGGAGGTATTCTAACATAGATTTATATGATAAAATTTTATCCGTAGACCGGTCTTAAGAAATAGGAAGCGGACCTTGCATATAATGTACCCGCTGCTTATACCAGTCAGTACACAATCTGGCTATGTTAATGTGTTCGCGCATGCGTATTTTCGCACCATAGGAGTCATATTTTGTGATAAATATGCATTTATTATGGTCAGGAGGTATCTCAGCATAGATTTCTGTAATAAATTCTAATCAGTAGACCTGTGATTATAATTAGGAAAGCGCCCTAGCATGTAGGGTGCAAAACTCCTATTTCATCCACTCCCGTCCTTTGCCAGCCTCTTCTGTGGCTTGCTCAACCGCCTTCTTTTTCTACCACTCCTAAGATATCTTCCCTGTCGCCTTTCCTCAGTCTCCCACTCCTCTCTCTCTTTCAGCAAGCTATATATTATGCACTTATCTTTAGTCCGTACTGCCCTCCTGAAACGGTGCTCGCGCATGCGCAATATCTTCTGTGAAGAATTCTGTTTTGTGAAAATTATGCATTTAACGTGGAGATGAGGTATTCTAGCATAGATTTATATGATAAAACTATATCTGTAGACCTGTCTTAAGAAATAGGAAGAGGACCTTGCATATAATGTACCCGCTGCATATGATATACCATTCAATACACAATCTGGCTACGTTAGTGTGTTCGCGCATGCGTATTTTCGCACCAGAGGAGTCATATTTTGGTATGAATATGCATTTATTATGGTCAGGAGGTATCTCAGCATAGATTTCTGTAATAAGTTCTTATCAGTAGACCTGTGTTTATAATTAGGAAAGCGTCCTAGCCTGTAGGGTGCAAAACTCCTGTTTCATGCACTCCCGTCGTTGGCCTGCCTCTTCTGTGGCTCGCTCAGCCCCCTTCTTTTTCTACCACTCCTAAGATATCTTCCCTGCCGCCTTTCCTCAGTCTTCCACTCCTCTCTCTCTCTCTCTCAGCATTACTTGATTTAGATATTTATTATAGAAATCTATGCTGAGATACTCCTATCACTTTATACATAATTTTTGGAAAACATATTCTTCACGGAAGATATTGGCGCTAATGGCGCAAAGCACGTTTTGGAGGGTAGTACGGACTAAGTCATATGCTAATATATAACTTTGTGAGATGAGGAGAGGAGCGGAAGACTGAGGAAAGGCGGAGGGAAGATCTTTAGGGGTGATAGAAATGAGAGGAGGCTTTTGAGCGAGCTCGAAGAGGCAGGCAAAGGACGGGAGTGAGTTATGAATAGGAGTGTTGCAACTACGGCTAAGGGGCGCTTTCTATTTATAAACACAGAGTTATGAAAAAATTTTTACCAGAAATCGTTTGCTGACGATGACCTGACCATACTATAAAATGGCATATTTTAAGTTCACCAAATATGATCTTCTTGGTGCGAAATACGCATGCGCAAACATAATCGTAGCCGATTGGTGTGACTGAAATGGTATAAGAGCGGTTACATTAATATGCAAGGTCTATTCCTATTTTTAGACAGTTACGATAGAATTATTATTCATATTAAATTATGTTAGAATTACTCCTCTCATACTTTAATGCATAAGTTTCGCAAAACATAATTGCTTCATGGAAGATAATTGCGCATTGCGATAGCACATTTAAGTAGAGGGCAGTACGGCACTACTGAAGTGATAATATATAGCTGCGCTGAGAGGAGAGAGGAGTGGATAAGACTATTGAGAAAGGCGACAGGAAAGTATCTAGGTGTGGGTAGAAAAGGAAGGAGGCTGAGCACATGCCACAGGAAGAGAGGGGCAGGGCAAGGGCACGGGGAGTTAGAATGAGAGAGATTAAGGAGTTTTTGCACCGCCTACAGGATAGAGACGTTTCCCATGAATTAATTTCAGTAGCAGGTCGTATCAACCGACCTGAGTTAGAGCATATTACTTTATTACGAATCTATGGCTGGTTATACGGGAAGCAATAGACTCCTGACATAATAGATGCTATTTAAATCCCAAGAACGATAGTGAATCATCTGGGTGACAGAAAAATAGACACGGTCATGAGGATACACCTAATCTGCTCTTAATGGTGAGGAGTTGCGGGTGTACTGAATGGATAATAAGCTTAGCGGGTAAGCTTAATGAGATGCAGAAGGTACTCTAGAATTCCCGAGTATATTTCTTAAGACGAGGGGTATACCATCTAGATCGAAGTTTTATTCATTATAAATCTTGGGCTTGCTAATACTCTCTCTATTTAAAATGACAGCTAATTTTGCGCAAAACATAGTTTATTCGGAAGATTATTGGCGCCCAGTTTGGCTCGGCAGGAGGGAGCACCGATATGCTTCTGACCCAGACGGAGGAGGGCCATGTGCGGATAAGTCTAGGTGATAATATTATAGCTTGCTGAGAAGAGAGAGGAGAGGGACGTGGAAGGAGGTTTTTAGTACACAGCGAAGTTACGAGAATAAATCGGGATTCCAAGGATCGTGAAGGTGTAAACGCACCGGATTGAAGTAGAGTATTTAGGAGTACGCTAGGTTAGAAAAAAGCTTAAGAGTGGCTGAATGTGAGGGATCTAGAATAGAGGGCGGGCTAGATCCGTAGCTATCGTATTATTCTGTGCAGGGAACGCTAGGCTCATTGGTTTATTGATTGTCACCCTACAAGGAGCATAGGTGCAACAATTTTTCTATGTTCAGTCTATTTTTCACATGAAATATCCACGCTAGAGGGGGTTTATTACTGATTAATTTAATATAGTAGTACTCTCTCCGGTCGTATTATGGCTGTAAGATTGCTTTGATCGTTAATCGCATGATGTATGAAGCATAATAAATGAAATCACATTTGGATAACGTTACCCAAATATCGCTCCTCCATTACTAGACTGAGGTGTGGAAAATACGCGATGAGGCCTGGGTGAAACACTCGGACGTAAACGATAGCGTGAGTGAATATAGTAGTATATTACGTGAGAGATAAAGAAGCAGTGAGGATGGTATTCTTACAAAGTATTGCCGAATGTGCCGGTGACAAACCGCCGTGAGTACAGGTTATATGCATAGAGGGTCCTTCTTACTGATATTATTGTTATATCGATAGTGATTCATAGAGCAGATATAGTTGTATGATTAGATTTGTCAAAAGTACTCTGATGCCTAGGCATATAACTCTGATCTGCCAGGTCTCAAATGATGTTCATGTGATATTACCAGAAGAGGTTATTCTCTCTTATAAGTAATAAGTTTATTGCGCCTTTAACGTTTAATGCCGCGGCACGAGAAGCTTTCAGGAGCGGGGCAGTACGGATAAGATAAGTGCTTAAGTGCTAATAAGATTAGGACTTCTGCTTTGAAGAGAGAAGTGAGGAGTGGTGAGGATGAGGAAAGCGCGCGTACAGGGAATGATTGTGTTTTGAGGACAGGTGGATATAAAGAGAAGGCGGCCTTGTGCAGCCACGAGAGGGTGGCAAAGGACGGGAGTGGATGAAATAGGGATGTTTTGACCCCTACATGATTACGGGCGGCTTTACATAAATTATATCACCAGGTCTACTGATTGAACTTTATTACCGAATTTGCGCTGGTAATGGATAACCGCTCTGACCATTAATAAATTGATATTTATCACAAAATATGAACTCGTTCGGATTAGGTGACAGCGAAACTACGGATGACGCTGAACAACATTTACATTAGCCAGATTTGTGTACTGACTAGGGAGGCGATCAGCTGATAAGCAGCGGGCGTTAATATATTGCAAGGTTTGGCTCGCTCGCTTTCGGCATATTCGCTTAAGACACGGTCTTACGGATAAAATATGCTCGTTACAACATTGAAATCTAATTGTTTAGAACTTATCCTCGTTTCATTTCTCGACAATGATACGTCAGTATCTTTTTCTCAGAAACAGAATTGTCAGGGAAGTTGCTTACAATCAGACAAGTTGCACTGTATGCCGCTGATAATATTTCCTTAGGGAAGCTCGTCAGGTACAGGACAACATGAAAGTCCCAAACCGGCTCGCATAAAGTTAAATATCAGACTTTTGCTGAGCGGAGTGCCCTGAGCGTGTGTGCTCTGCCTGGAATGGGACTGACGGCGTATGTGTGAATGGTCACGTGGGCAGGGAGAGTATCTTATTGCTGTTAGGATTAGAAAGAGAGTGACGCGAGAGGTCATCACTTAGCATGGCGGCCACAGATGGAGGCAGCGTCAATATTCAGGATGATTAACCTTGAGGCGTGGTCTTGAGGATAATAGACGAGCAGGAAGTTATTTGGGACCCTACAGATGGTAGGGCGCTTTTGCATAATTATAATCAATGTCTGATGATAAGAATTATTACGAATCCTATGCTGAGATTACGCACTGCCGGTAATCATGATTTTCATTCAAAATTATGTGTGGTGTGAGAATGAACGCATGCACGAACAGCACTAACTGAGACAAGTTGTGTATAATGGTATAAGCAGCGAGGATAATTATATGCAAGGTCTTTTGTATTTCTTTAGTATCGGTACAGATAACATTTTATCATTATAAATCTATGTTAGAATTACCTGCCTTTTCACTTTAAATTGCGAAGTTTTGTTTCGCGATATAAATCTTTCAAGGAAAGATGTAACTTTTGTTGCGCATTTTGCGCCTTGTAAGAAGCTACCGTTTTTTTTTCAGTGAGGGGCCCAGTTACGGGATGTGCAGTATGTGCGCGACATGCGCAGAGGAGCGCTGCTGTCAGAGCAAACTTGCCTTTACCACGACATAGATACACAATATAGTAGGCGGGCGCTGGAGGGCGTAGATTCGATGCGCCATGAAACGGATGATCACGTCAATGGAACGACACCAGTCCTAAGGTCAAGCCACTGTGCTGTGAATCTCGAATAGGCCTTTTTGTGGAGTGCAGAAGTAGTTGCCAGCCGAATACGTGGAGAGTGTTGGTTTCCTTGGAGTCGCTGACTAACTGGCTCAGGAAGATAGCCCGAGGTTTCAGGGAATCTGCCTTATACTATCCTCGTGTCTAGTTTTGATAGATATCATATAACGGATGGCCCAGGACGCACGTTTTTAAAGCGTTCTGTGAGCCGCGGCCGAAAACGCAGAATGTTCCGTGCTCCCATATGCTCCGAGGGATGTGGATCGAAGCTGGGGAGTGGATGAAGAACCATAGTGGCGAGGTTTTTCATTTGCAAACTAACCTGTACTCTCTCGTCTTAGGGGTGCGCACACTCAATTTTATACACTGTTGCTTAGTTCTCAAAGCCAATACCCAGTAGGATAATCTATGATAGGAAAACTCACGCTGTGATGAAGATTTTCACTAGAGACATATCTAATTCGTGTGATCTCGTTACGAACTAAGCGCTTGGACACCATAAAAATTAAAATTGCAAACCATATTTTTCTATTGCCCTTACGGCAGCTTTCTACTCGCAATCTCTTCTTGGGGTCTGTGGGAAAATACACTCGCCATCAGTTCTGGCGCGACACACACTAAGAAAGTAGCCGATTGGGTAACGGTTGGAAATGGCTCTCAGTCAACTGTTTTGCTACACCAGGCACGCGGTCATGGTCGATCAGAACGACAGGTACAGGGATCGCTCGATATAACAACTTACTATACTAGGGCCCGGAACAAAGTTACAGGAAATGTGGCCGAAATTGCTTAATTATTCCTATTTGCTGGTTCCGTATTCGTTCGACTTTAGCGTAAGGTACATGTGTTTAGATTAACGTATATCTTTTACGTTTTTATATTAGAATAGAGTCATGTTAGGAAATACCCTCATTCCACGTTAATGCTATTCGGAATTTTGTGGACAAAAGCAGAAATATATGGGAAGCTTAATTCGAGGCGACATTATCTCGGAGAGATTTCGGTCCAGGGAGGTCGTTCGATGTGTCTCGGACTAAAGACAAAGTTGCATATCTATATCTCTCTTGGCGCTAATGAAGTTTATGAGGAAGAAGTGGAGTAATACATGAGTGGAGAAGTGACAAGCGAGAACCAATTGATGGCACAGGCATGTTTGCGTTATATAGGGAAGATATTTTTAGGAGTGTAGAGGAAAGGGTAACCGTCTATTACTGTAAGTGACCCTTTAGCTAGATGTAGGGCGGAGAGAACATTGCGAAGAGTGTAGGGCTACAATATATTAGCATGCTGAGGAAGCGCGTTCACTGTGTCTGCGCGCCGTAACAAATATAGTAACGACGTCGTTTTGCACCTACAGTGCTAGAGCGCTTTCCCTAGTATATGCAAGGGTCTATATGATACGAATTTATTATAGTAAAATCTATGGCTGAGATAACCCGCCTTGCTTTTTATACAGGTATAATGTAGTATGTATTGATTCGTGGATTGTTTCTCGATGCTCTGATCACGAAACTGTGATAATTTACTGCTCGTGTGGTTAGATACGGGTGGTGCGCGTATTCGCATGCCCGAAACACTGACTAACGTAGCCAGATTGTGTATGATCTGGTTATGCAGGAGTTACTTATATTGGCAAGGTCCTTCCTATTTTTAAGACCGGTCTAAGCATTAGAAAATTTTATTCATGATAGAATGCCTACTGATTGAATAACGTCCTCTCACTTTTAGATGCAGAATTTTTTTTTCGCAAATATAATTTTTCACAGAAGATGTTAGCGCTATGCGCGAGTCACGTTTAGCGAAGGTTTAGTACGGAATGACTTTAATGACAAGGGGTCATAATTATATATCTTCGCTAGGAGAGAGGACAGTGGGAGATTGAGGAAGGGCACGGCAGTGAAAGATATCTTTGGTAGTGGTAGAAAAAGAAAGACTGGCTGAAGCGAGCCACAGAAGAAGCAGGCAAAGAAAGGAGGGTGTGATGAAACAAGGAGTTTATGACCTACAGGCTTAGGTGCTTTCCTGAATTATAAACAAGCTATACTTGATAAGGAACTGTTATTACAGAAACGTATGCTGGACTACTCCTGACATATACAAATTGTGACTTATTGTATCCCAAAATATGACATCTTGTACGACAAATACGCATGTTTCGAACACCATAAACGTAGCAGTTGTGGGTACTGACTGGTGTATTATGTCAACGGGTCGGCTTGATTCACGTGTATACATTGAGGTTTTATTTTAAATGTAGGTTAGTGACTTGGAAAGATTTTTTGGCCATTTGTGTTCCTCAGAGGAACTCGCGTCACATCGCGTTTTCACCTCTATATCACAGGTGGTGGGACAAGCTGCCATCGGTACTTACTTTTTCGGTGCCTGTGTAACGGATTTTTAGAGAAAAGCAAATTGTTGGGTTATTGTCTGTTCTCATTTTATTAGTCTAGGCTAGATTTTATATTAATACGTGGTAATCCTTATAGCCATTTTCTCACCGTTGGCAACTACCCGAATTGTGTATAGAGGTCAGTAATTAGTAAGTCGTATTTATTCTTTAGTTTTCGTTTTTCTCACGAGCATGTAATGTCTTTTAATTGACTATGACAGTTGAATATTTAGAATTAGTTGTGGATTCGTTACCTGGGCGTTGCCCGGGGTTCGATTTCTAGCGAGTTACGGTATGTTCTCAGGTTATTTTGGCGTACGTCCTTTATTCGGTTTTTCTGATAAACAACGAAGCATGTCGGAATATGAAATTGGCGTGTGTATTGTACTTTGTCGTTTTTACACATCGGTTAAGAAATTCCTAGCCCAATGGTGCGCGCATATGCCGGAGCCTAAACAATTACTGTGACTTGGATTGTATATAGGATTGCTGATATAACTACGAATATCTGCATTGCAATATTTTGCTGAGTCCGCAATAACAAACAGCTTTATATCACGTCCAGTGTTATGGGATACAGCAGATGGGTTTGCGTGGTGCATATATCTGGGTGATTTTTATATTGACGTGCGTATGACTTATTAAGTATTGAGATAGAGTGAAAGCTAAGATTGTGGAATGAGCAAAGAAGGCGTTTTAAATGTCTGTCTTTAGATGGCCAGTGATGGGATGATTTGATACATTTGAGTTACTGAGATAAGGTCACGTAGTATGTCATGAGGTGTTCCTTCACTCTGGGATATATGGGTTATGTATTCGTTAAAGATGGCGGGAGGTATGACCGGGTTGCAACCAGTTGCCTGTTCTTTGCGGACATGTTAAAAAAGATAAAAGTAGTTATAGTAATAGTTCTAGGTCTCTAATTGAATCGCACTATTAGAATTCCTGTTGGCCTACTTATTCTTATATATTTTTTAATTACTGGACTAAGAATATTAACATAATGAGATTCCAGCCGTTGGGGGATGACTTTATAGCTCCCTGTATGTGTCGAAATTGGTAATACTTAGAATATATGTCCCACAAAAACTCAGAACTATTTACATGGTTCCGCTTGGGTCCTGATTAATTGTATTATGAAAGAGTCTCCCAAAGTTGAAATCGAAGATTAGATTAGGCTGTTTAGTGCCTATTAGACAGCTTCGATGTCAAATAGTTGACCATCACTGAACTGGCAGGATGCAAGAAGTGAATGTTTAATCAAGTTACAAAGTGTAACCTATATGGATTAGTTATTCTAAAGTCCAAC
>NW_014577545.1:184037-185973 GCF_000485595.1 Priapulus caudatus | reverse complement strand
AAAAATTATGTATTTAAAGTGGAGAGGAGGAATCTCAGCATAGATTTCTATAATAAATTCTAATCAGTAGACCTGTGTTTATAATTAGGAAAGCGCCCTAGCCTGTAGGGTGCAAAACTCCTGTTTCATCCACTCCCCTCCTTTGCCTGCCTCTTCTGTGGCTTGCTCAGCCGCCTTCTTTTTCTACCACCCCTAAGATATCTTCCCTGTCGCCTTTCCTCAGTCTCCCACTCCTCTCTCTCTCTTAGCAAAGCAAGCTATATATTATGCACTTGTCATTAGTCCGTACTGCACTCCTGAAACGGTGCTCGCGCATGTGCAATATCTTCTGTGAAGAATTATATTTTGCGAAAATTCTGCATTTAAAGTGGAGAGGAGATATTCTAGCATAGATTTATATTATAAAATTCTATCTGTAGACCTGTCTTAAGAAATAGGAAGAGGACCTTGCATATAATGTACCCGCTGCATATACCAGTCAGTACACATGCAATCTAGCTACGTTAGTGTGTTCGCGCATGCGTATTTTCGCACCAGAGGAGCCATATTTTGTGATGAATATGCATTTATTATGGCTAGGGGGTATCTCAGCATAGATTTCTATAATAAATTCTTATCAGTAGACGTGATTATAATTAGGAAAGCGTCCTAGCCTGTAGGGTGCAAAACTCCTATTTCATCCACTCCCCTCCTTTGCCTGCCTCTTTTGTGGCTCGCTCAGCCTCCTTCTTTTTCTACCACTCCTAAGATATCTTCCCTGCCGCCTTTCCTCAGTCTTCCGCTCCTCTCTCTCTCTCAGCAAGCTATATATTATGCACTTGACTTTAGTCCGTACTGCCCTCCAGAAACGGTGCTCGCGCATGCGCAATATCTTCCGTGAAGAATTATGTTTTGCGAAAATTATGCATTTAAAGTAGAGAGGAGGTATTCTAGCATAGATTTATATGATAAAATTCTATCTGTAGGCATGTCTTTTTTTTAAATTCATTTTATTATTTTGTCGATCGCTCACCCCTCAGCTTTCTCTACCACTCCTACGATATCGTGCCTGTTTGTGCGCGCGTACGTGTGTATATGCACCAGCCATATGACAGCTATGGGTTAGTATTTTTGATATGCGCATTCTCTGAATCTATTCCCAGAGCTGTACAATTGCAATCGGTGTTGGGATCTCAAACAGTCAAATCTGACAGCTGTCACCTGTCACAGGTCATCGGACCATCAAGTCAATCACATCACCTGATCACCTCGCAGATATCACGCGATAAAAGGTTCCTGTTGTCCGTGTTATTATTCCTTATTTATATGTTAACAATTAATGAATATATGTATATATATATACATATACACACACACATATGTATATATATATATACCTATATATCTTCCATACATATATATACATATATATATATATATGTCGTGTACTAAAAACTTCCAGCTGTAAACGAGCTCTCGCCATACTTTTCTTGTTTTACTAATTTGCATAATTGTAGCCGAGCAGATGACTACGCAGTCTCCATAGAGAATTATCAGACCTTCTCGGAAGCTGAGCAGCACGGGGAGGCAGCAATGGAAAACGAAGCTCAAATAGGAGAAGTTACTCCAGTTGTAAAATCATATTTATCTACTAAAGATGCATACGAAAGAGCGAATGTGGAGAGGTAATGTGCACTGATAACTATCACTGCCACATTAGGCCTGATCTCTTACCTGCCATTCTTCTTCAGGCTTGCGTTGCTGCATCGTGAGGCTAACGTTGTGAACTGTGAATATGGGATTCAGTATCCATAAACCTTTCTCTCCTCTCTCTCTCTCTCTCTCTCTCTCTCTCTCTCTCTCTCTCTCTCTCTCTCTCTTTCTCTCTCTCTCGCTCTATATATATATTCCCTTTCTCTCTCTCTCTCTCTCTCTCTCTCTCTCTCTCTCTCTCTCT
>NW_014577545.1:182333-184027 GCF_000485595.1 Priapulus caudatus | reverse complement strand
TTTCCCTGATCCCAGCTATGCCTCTCTTCTCTCTCTCTCTCTCTCTCTCTCTCTCTCTCTCTCTCTCTCTCTCTCTCTATATATATATATATATATATACATATATAGGTCATGCAGCTTACCTCCACCGCTAATATCCCGAATTTAATGTATGCGGCATCTGTAGCAGTTCTCTTCCCCCTCCCCAATATAAAATTTCTTCCAGAAAAATTGCAGCGCTTGCATATGCTCAGATGTTGTTATTTTTCATCTTCGTGATAGCCTATGCTAATAATATGTTATTTATACCTTGCTGTACTTTCACACAGGGTGAGGCGACCCCTTTTCAAGATGCCGCAGCTAACACTTCCCGGTGAAAAACCGCATGCCTTTCAGAACGAGGAAGATATTCAACCCATCGCAACCCCGATTCCCATCAGCAGTGGTACACCCCGCCCATGGGTTATACATCAAGGTATAGACCGCTTTCAGTGGAGTATAGTGCCATATCCATCGTAATTCCATTTGTCAATGTATTGGTGTCAGCACGATGCAGTGAACTCATTCAGTATATATTTCCATTAGCGTAACATTTCTCACAGGTGGCTGCAGGTATGCTTTTATTGTAATGCATCTGTTTTACTTGATTTTGTCTAGGAGCTACACCCGGCGGCAGCGGAGAGAAAGTCACGTTGCGGTCCGTCTCCGAAATACGTATCCCCCTGTTTTTTGCATAAGAGTCAGTCACTAGAGAATAATACGCATTTTCTTCATCTTCACATGCCATATGTGATATGATGGTCAACTGTTATGGAAACGTGCAACCAGAGCAATCGCTAGTATTGTGCATAAAATTCAAAAATGTAAAGCAGGCACGTCGCCAGGCGGAGGTCCGGAAGCTCGCACTTCAACATTATTTCCGGATAAAAAAATATTTATGTGATTAAACAGTTGCAATGTACTTTTTACTGCGTTTCAAATGTAAAAATTTCATTTTAACATTCGCCAGCGTACACCATTTTCCATGTACACCATTTTCCATGTAGCTTTTCAAAAATTTCGGGGGAAGCCCCCATCAGGGGGAGGGGAAAAGCCTTCACACACTCTCCCCCTTTACGGCGCTTCGTGCCTTCGTGACTGGGCTTCAACATTAGTCAATCCCTGGCAACGGCTCTGTGTAACAAAGAAAAATTAACTGCTAATGAAGCTACTGTTCGATTTGCGTGGCAGACGGCCAACATTAGCATTAGCCACGTGACGCCTGTTTTTTTTTCCTGAAATGCGTTTAGCTCAGAAATACCAGTGTGTCTTCAGTGAGTTTGCCTACTTCAACATCGTTCAGTCGAAAGTCCTTGACAGTGTAAGTTGTCAGTCGATTTTGTGAAAGGGTAAAATTATTGACGTAATCACGGCTATGTCAGCGAGTCTTTTTTCACGCGAAACTGCACTAACACGCTTCGTCTATCCATCAATAAATTAGTGAACCGCCATGATGTTTGAAAGCACGTATTTCGAGGGAAGTTCATATGAAACTGATGGATGAGGCATGAAGCGACTTTGCATGCCATTATTTAATATAGATCGTACACTGGAAATTAAAGTTGTGACCTTGCAGTTTGCCACTGCCTATAGTAGCTAGTAATGAAATCATAAACTATATTTTCGAATCGTACTCGTCACTGTCGCCTAGTATCGTATATGTATATATATATATA
>NW_014577545.1:179883-182247 GCF_000485595.1 Priapulus caudatus | reverse complement strand
GTGCGTGCGTGCGTGCGTGCGTGCGTGCGTGCGTGCGTGCGTGCGTGCGTGCGTGCGTCCGTGCGTGCGTGTGTTCGTGCGTGCGTGTACGCGCGCGCGCGTGTGTGTCTGTATGTGTGTGTATGTGCGCGCGTGTGTGTGTGCGCGTGCGTGCGTGCGTGTGTGTGTTGGTTTAACGGCTGCAGTTTTTTTCCGTATCAGGTCCTGTATACTGACCAACCCTTGGTTCTCTGCGCACCCACTGGATCAGGGAAGACGGTTGTATTTGAGCTTGCCATTGTGCGCTTGTTGCTGCGCATGGAAGCAAGTGGTCCCATTACCAACGGCAAGGTGGTCTACAGTAAGAGATCTCGCTATCTTGCTCTCTAGCAAATCCTAGCATCTCTCCATCATTGCCTCATTTATATTCTTCGTGCGTATCACTCTTCCTCTTCCCCGTACTCTCTCTCCCCTTCTCCCTGTTTCTCTCCGTTTCTCTCTTTCGCTCTCTCCCCTTCTCGCTCCTTCTCTCTCTCTCTCTATCTATCTCTCTCTCTCTGTCTGTCTCTCTCTCTCTCTCTCTCTCTCTCTCTCTCCTCTCCTACCTGCTCTTCCTCCTTCCTCTTCTCTTCCTTCTCCCTCGCACTATCCCTCTCCCTCTCAACTCCCTTGTCTACTCCCACTCCACTTGTCCGCTTTACGAATCGCTCTCGCTATCTGCTATTAACATATCCTCTAGGTTTTGCAGATGTACAATGGTAACTTGAGTATGGCTTTATAATGTTCGTCAATTATACAAGTCGGCATAAGCTCGCTCACGTCGACACTGCTCGAGATCTTAGCGCACGTATAGTAGCTGTAGAAGTAGACGCTAGTAAAATCAGCGCACATGACGCGTTCGGTCGCTCCGTTACAGGCTAGCTCCCATCGCAGGCTTCTTCTTCTTTGTCGTAGTCTCTCGCGGAGACGAGCAACGCTGAGACGTCAGCTAGGGGCTGACGTTCCTGCTGATGATTCCTTTGCAGTGGCCCCCGTCAAAGCACTCTGCAGTGAACGATGCGCCGACTGGAGCGCCAAGTTTGGTCCTCTGGGCTTGCAGTGTACCGAGCTCACCGGGGACACACTCACCGACGAGTACTACGCACTACAGTCTGCCCACGTCGTGCTTACCACGCCCGTAAGCTCAACCACAGATGCAGGGGAGGGGGCAAAGAATCTGCCAAGACTAGCGCTTTAGTTCACATGCTAATAAAGTTTACCTCAGTTAGATCCAAATTAAGTTAAAAATAACTTACACTGACGAAATTTTTGTTCATCTCTCCGATAGACGTTCTCAGGTTTGATGTTTCCAGGTAGATGGCTTCAGACCTGAGGAGGAATCGGATAGATGGAGGAAAATTTCGTCAGTGTAAGCTATTTTTAACTTAATTTGGATCTAACTGAGATAAACTTTATTAGCATGTGAACTATAGAGATCCGATGAAATTATTTAATCCTCTAGCGCTATAATTTTATTAGATTAGTGAAATGTCAGCATTGTCACTATAGGTTACTTAGGATGGCCAACGGTCAAGACGACCACTAGCGGAGAATGGGGAACTGTAATGACTGCTATTAATTATGAACGGGTAATGTTAGGATATTGACACATGCAGGGTTGGTAATAGGAAAGGCTGTTGCAAACTAGTTAAGCATGGGGGGCCTGTGAGAGAAAATATTACAATCGCATAAGCGAGGTTCAATGAGAGGCTTGGATCTGTTGGTTGAACAAGTGAACAAGATGGTGATGTTTTTTAGGGTTGTGTTACGTAAACGTACTTGTGTAAAGTATAAAGTTATTCTTCTCTCTCTTAGGTGCCTAGATAGCACATAAGGCTTACTTACTTACTTACTTACTTACTTACTTACTTACTTACTTACTTACTTACTGATCCTCTTGGTTCCCCGGTGGCACATAAGGCAGTAACGTGTAAAGTATCAGGTGTGTATTACCTCCCCTGTCAGCCGTGCATGCGACGTGAATGATAAACTTAGGTAAAGATGGCCAATCAGTAAATTTTTTGGTCAAAGATCAAAATAATTAGTAATTACTTTGATCTCTGACCGCCCAGGTTGTGGTTGTTCGACAAGGCATGGTAGGTGACGTGTTACTGTTCGTCGTATTACGTCCGCGTGTCCCTTATCTTTAGGAGAAATGGGACAGCATGACCAGACGATGGAAAGACAACAGGTCGTTAGTGAAACTCGTAAGGCTGTTCCTCGTTGATGAGGTAAATTAGTGATAATAATGATGATTATTGTTATATTATATATATATGCGTGTGTGTGTGTGTGTGTGTGTGTGTGTGTGTGTGTGTGTGTGTGTGTGTGTGTGTGTTCGCGCGT
>NW_014577545.1:176886-179723 GCF_000485595.1 Priapulus caudatus | reverse complement strand
TGTGTGTGTGTGCGTGTGTGTGTGCGTGTGTGCGTGCGTGTGTGCGTGTGTGTGTGTGCGTGTGTGCGTGCGTGTGCGTGCGAGCGTGCGTGTTTGTGTGTGTGTGAGTGCGTGCATGTGTGTGATCGTGCGTGCCTGCGAGCGCGTGTGCGTGCGTGCGCGCGTGTGTGCGTGCGCGCGTGTGTGTGTGTGTGTTCGCCCGTGTGCGTGTGCGCGTGTGTGCGTGCGTGCGCGCGCGCCTGTCTGCGTGTGTGCGTTCGCGCAGTGCAATATGCAGAGCGTCTATCTCACATTAGTACTAATCAGCTAACACTGTTCATACTGACACCACCTTCTATTTTACATCTAGATTTATTCCTCACCATCGTCTTAGTTAATACGACTGATTCATTCCTCGCACATAGGTGCATCTTCTTAATGACGCAAGCCGAGGCGCCACCATGGAGGCCGTTGTTACAAGGATGAAGACAGTGCGTAGCGCCATCTACAGGGAATCAGAGTCGCAAACGTCTTCAGCAGCTGGATTGAGATTCATCGCTGTTTCGGCAACGATTCCAAACGCAGAGGATGTGAGAATTAACAATAAACTCATCATGCCTTGCTGTTGCCCCTGCTGTTGATTTACGCTGGCTGCAATATACGAAATCAAATAAGTTACTAGGCAGAACGCATTGCAAAGGTCACCCAGGGATAAATGTCAATAATTGTAGCAATCAGATAAGATACTAGTCGGAACGCATTGCAAGGGTCACCCAGCGATAAATATCAATAATTGTAGCAATCAAATAAGTTACTAGTCTGAACGCATAGCATATATCCCCCAGGAATAAATATCGATAGTATTAACAGTTATATAAGCTCAGGTTCAGTTCTTGAGTCGTGCTATTTTTACTTCATTTCGTTCAGATCGCAGAATGGCTTGGATCAGACGACAGCACAGCAATCAGTTACAAGTGAGTATCTCGATAATTGCGTGATATTTAGGATATTATATCGTCCTCCCAGAGGCGTACAGGCTGGCCCCTGTATACAGTACCTAGTCACACCAAGTTCCAGGGGCGTAGCCAGTATGTAGCACTGTAGGCCCGGGCCTACACTTTTTTTGGCCAAGTTATCTTTTTTTTTTAAACACCCATAATTCAATTCCATAAGCTTGCTGGACGAGTTTAAGAGTCTAGACAGGAAAAACTATTGAAATGAACGTAGCAAGAATATGGCTAAATTAGGTGACCTATTCTTCTGTCATCTAGGCTGTCATTTCTATCGCGTGCCGTTTCATTCAACACTCTACCCGCCGAAAAAGACTAGGATCCGATCTTGTCAGTTTTTTAACATTTTAACTCGTTCGTAACCCTATTTTAACTTTTTTTTGGGTTTAAAAGTGATATTGAATTAGGTGTCTCAAGTTAGCAAGAGGCCAGGGAACCAGAATGAACACTCGGGAAGGGCCGTTTCCGGCCATCTGGGGGGTTTGTAAAACCAAAAATTTTCTTGTACGCTCCGCGCCAACCCATGGTGGCGCTCCGCTCAGATAGTCGTGCCTACAACTTTGAAAATCCTGGCTACGCCCCTGACTTCCCCTGTAGTTTAGTGAGAGGGTTGTGTTTGGGCGTGCCCAGTATCTGCCACGTAAAGTTGTATTTTCTAAAACTATGACTTTGAAAGAGAGAGCTAGTACTCTTCACACTAGCTTGACTATGAAAAATGCACTCTCATCGCGTACTTTAATCGTTATAAGGTGCGCATGCTGGATGTGACGTTAATAAAATTTAAATCAGCCAATAGATGGCGGCATGAGTCCCAACGAACGTGCATCCGTGTGTCCAGCCCTTATCTTATGAATGAAATACGTAGTATTTATTTAAAATTGTACTTTTTAATTTTGAAAGCGCATACACATCGGTAGTTTAACATGAATACTCTCAATCCAAATCTTTCTCCTGCCGTACTCAATTTCCCTTTATCGCAGCGGGAGATTTGCGATAGTACATGCGCCCAGTATCTTTCAAATGAAATGGTATTTTCTTTAAGTAATAGTTTTAAAAGAGAGGGCAATTATTGGTCGCAGTAGCGTGACGTACAAAATATATCCTGATGAATGATTCTAAGGTGTCCCATGCGTGTGCGCGTGCGTTCGTGTTAGTGTATGCATGCGCATTCATCCTTCTGTCTGTCTTTGCGTGCGTGCGTGTGTGCGTGCCTGCGTGCGCGCGTGCGTGTCAGTATATGTATATGCACGCGTCCTTTTATCCGTCCCTGCATGCGTGCGTGCGTGTGTGCGTGCATTCATCCGTCTGTTCGTCCCTGCATGCGTGCGTGCGTGCGTGCGTGCGTGCGCGCGTGTGTGCGTGCATTCATCCGTCTGTTCGTCCCTGCATGCGTGCGTGCGCGCGTGCGTGTGTGCGTGTGTGCGTGCGTGCGTGCGTGTGCTCATGTGAGTGTATGTATATGCACGCGTCCGTCTATCCGTCTCTACGTACGTGCGTGCGTGCGCGCGTGCGTGTGCGTGCGTGTGTGCGTGTATGTGTATGTGTGAAAGCAAACAGCTGTGTACAGTGTTCCTTGCGGCGGTCCGCAGGATGGGCGAGGAGGTGCGGCCCGTGAAGCTCACGAAACACGTGCTGGGCTTCCCCTGCATCGAGTCGTGGTCGGAGTTCAGGTTCGATCTGTCTCTCAACTACAAGCTGCTGCGAATCATCCAGAAGTACTCCGATGGAAAGCCGACGCTGGTGGTGCGTACAACACGGGGGTGGGGGCACCTCGCTCTCTCTCTCTCTCTCTCTCTCTCTCCGCTGCTTCTCTCTCTCTCTCTCTCTCTCTCTCTCTCTCTCTCTCTC
>NW_014577545.1:159443-169806 GCF_000485595.1 Priapulus caudatus | reverse complement strand
CACACACACACACACACACACACACACACACACACGCGCGCGCGCGCGCGTGTATCGTGCGTGCGTGATGACAATAATAGTGGTGATGACGATGATGATGATGTTGATGATGATGATGATGAAGGTGATGATGCTGATGATGACGACGGTAATGACGACGACGATAATGATGATGACGACGACGATGATGATGATAATCGCGCGACACTGTGGCTCGGCGACAGGTATCACGCTGGGCCTGGACAAGGAGCAGGTGGAGAGAAAGCTACAGGACATCTGCATGTCGGTGTTGCGCTCGCTGGCCGACTGTCGTCTCGTCGACATGGATGACGACGCCTTCGCTCTGAAGTCGACAGGTTTGTGTGAATCTCGCACTTGACTTCAAGGCCACTCGGCTTGTTCAAGGTCACTTGGGTTTTTTCAAGGTTACTTTGCCCGTTTAAGGTCACTTTGCCTGTTTAAGGATACACGACATTTTCAAGGTCACTTGACTGTTTCAAGGTCAAGCGGCTTTTCCAAGGTCACGCGGCTTTTTCAATAGTCACTCTACGTTTTCAGTAGTCACTCGGCTTGCGAATCTTTCGACATTTCGATTCACGTCTTCCCCATAGGCGCCATAATTCTGCACCAATGTAGCCAATAGCACACAATATGCAACATTATCGAACATTTTCAGACAATAGTGTTAGTGTTAATGCCCTAAAGCCACGTTGTTGTAGCCGGACGTTTGTTCCTTGCAGAGTCGGGAAGGCTGATGGCCCGGTATTACGTTGCATTCGAGACAATGGCGAGTTTCCATGGCTTCACCGGTAGATTCGGCCTAGAGGACTTGGTGAGATCTCGCCCGCCGTTGTTGAGGCATCGCGCGGGAGGCCCACGTTCCCATCCGCTCACCTGCTCGTATATTACATTCTGCGTGTGCACTGTTGTCCTACATCAACTGCTGCTCCTACGTATTACAACTAAGTGCGGACATTGTGGGGCCGCCACGTGCGCGTATCCCCCTAAACAAGAGGGCATGTCTTCTTTTAATACATGAGCGCCTGTCATCGGCTGACTTTACGCTGATTATTGCTACTTGGACTTGATTACGTCGAAACGTATTGCATTCTGATGCGAGCATATGCTTGCTGTTGCGCACTGTGCTTGCCCACGCTCAGCCTGTTCTGCTTACATCTATGACAAATACGACATACGCATATACGCTCTCCTATGACACTATTTGTCATAGGAAGATTCTTCCTATGACAAATATTGTTGTATGTGTTGTGCGCATCAAAGGAGTTTAGGAGCGCTATTATGAACGCAATCAGTGCATGAATGTGAGCTGTAAAGCGGAACGAAGTTGACTCGCCAATATTTGTCATAGGAAGAATCTTCTATTTAATAGTGTCATAGGAGAACGTATATGCGTATGTCGTATTTGTCATAGATGCAAGCAGAAGATGTTGTTACGCTTGCCGTGTGAAATCGCCGCGAAAGCGGTTCGGGTAACATCAAGTGTCCATAATAGAAGCTGATAGAATTTCTATCATGGGCTCTTGGTAATATATAAGTACGGCCGTATATATAAGTTACTAGCGGGATACCCGGCGTTGCCCTGGGAAATCAGTGGCCTTGCTCAGTTGGTGACCGCTTGGTTGAAAGGAAAATACCCCCAAAAATCTAACTATCTATCTATCCATACATCTATCCATGCATCCATTCATCCCATCCCATTCCATGCCATGCCATCCCATCCCATCCCATATCGCATCCCATCCCATATATAAAAAATATAATATTTGATATGTAACCTACATAGGCTTCCGTGAAGTGTTCCCGTCAGTTTGCGCTATTATTATCATCTACTATAGTTTATTCTGGATTTTTACTAAACGTTGAAATGTAGTAAAAAAAATTTTAAAAAATTAAATTTTGAAATTAACGGTGAAGTGGCAAGAAGTACATACAAAACAATCCAAAATTAAAGAAACAGTATTTCCCGAGGTGGGATTCGAACCCGCAATCCCGGTGTAGGAGACGGATATTTTAGCTATTAGGCCACTGCGCCGTTAAGGGTATACACCATGGATTCACACGTACGTCATGTTAATCTGTACGCACCGCCATCTATTGAATTGTTATCAATTTTTTACTTTTTTACTTCATTTTTTTATTGATTTTTTTTCGTCTAGGAACACTCCCCCGGGTATAGGAAATCGCCCTCTGAAAATTGCATCCAGATCGCTTGGGCGGTTTGGCTGGGGCATAGGTGACATACATACATACGAACTGAAATATAGATTTGATATCTTGGAGTAATCATTCTGAATTATTCTGAATGATTACTCCAAGGTTATACAAATATACGTAAGTTAATTGTGGCGATGAAAGAAGATGATGCGCAGATGGTCCCTACGTAATATATACTTGTCGTTGCCGTTGTCTTCTCAGGTGAGGGCGGTCGCTGGATGTCAGGAGTTCCGGGACATACAGCTACGTGCGAACGAAAAGAGAGCACTGAACAACCTCAACCAGCACAAGACGGATCTGTGTATCAGGTGCGTGATCTGTGTGTATCAGGTGCGTGATCTGTGTATCAGGTGCGTGATCACACACACACACACACACACACACACACACACACACACACACACACGCACGCACGCACGCACGCACATCCGAAACCGGTGTTAATAGGAAACATTTATAGCAGAGAATACTTATAATGCCTCCGTTGAACATCCGCTAACTAATAGAACAAGCAGAACCTTACACCTGTGAGAGAGATGACACCGACAAGCGATGGGCATTCGTCGTGGGCGCCAGTAATTGCTGATGTATACGCTATTTTGCAGAGCTGCTTGTCAGCGGTGTGGGATTTCACCACGCGGGTATAGATCCAGGAGACAAGCGCCACGTAGAAGATGTGTTTACTGCCGGTGAACTTCCTGTCCTGTGTGCGTATACTGCGACGCGTTCGTTTGTCGCTAATTATTAACCTGAGCGTCGTTACCTGGATCCGTGCCCCGCAGCGACGGTCCACGCTTCCTGTGACAGGCTGGACGTACTGCAAGCAGGGCCGTAGACTGAGTAAATTCCTGGGGGGGGGGTTAACATTTTATGACTCAACTGTGAGCGACGGGCGCAGCTCTTGATCGACGTCCATAGTGCGGTATAGGGTGGGTCTGAGACAAGGCTTTCACGGATAAGTGACAAAAAAATCACGTTAGGGTTATTTACGATTATTAGCTCAGTTTATTGGTTAATTTTGCTCCAAAATCCCCCCCCCCACACACACACAGGCTACGGCCCTGGCAATAGTGTGTGTGACACTCGCTCTCAGACCCGAGTGCTAACTATAGTGTGGGTTAATATTGGGAAAATTGTTCACGAAAGCGTTCATTCGTATATTCTTGTGCGATTTGGCAATCAACTGCGCTTATTATGACATTATATATTATTATATATAATAATACATAATATATATATATTATTATATATATTATATTATTATTGCTTATTATGGCATTATTTCCTCGATGTAGTAATTTTCGTTTATTGAAAATACGAATTCGTTGTGCTCGCCAATGCCGTATTACTAAATCATTCTCCTGGTTTATTATATTATTATTATCATCATCATCATCATTATTATAGTAATAATAATAATAATAATTATTATTATTATTATTATATTTATTATTATTAAACTTACATCTGGTTTCACACTAAAATATGTTACACGATATATTATAGACTATAATATATTAACTGATACTCGGTTGAAAACCGTTTGTTCGGCGTCTTAAAAAGACAAAAAAAAAGGTAAAGATATTGCCGGAAAATAGCCGGGGCGCTGTTTTGTTTTCGTTCTGTTCGATGTTAACAGGTTTCAATTTCGTGCTTCTGTTCTGGGTAATATGCGTTGCTAACCTGCTGCTGTCCGGTGTCTGAGGATTTTGTGTAAAGCCCGCATAATGTCAGGAGAAATAACCATGTAATAATGAAGTTACAATATTCAGTAGCTATTTGCCATAGTTATCCCATATGAGATGTACAAGGTTGAATCTCATCAGAGCAGATGCTTTTTTTTTGAAGTCTGCAAAGTGTACGGGTCGTGAACACCAGATCGTTCCACAGAGCGGTCCGATCACCAAAGCACGTTAATATTACGCTCGGTCCACACAGAGTGCAACATGCGTAGAATAAGAAAAGATCACAATCCACGCAAATATTACCTGCGTCCCGTCCCACACAGTGGAAACATGCGAAGCACGTAATATTACGTTGCTACGCAGCTAGCCAGTGGTTAATCCCAGTCGCCCGACCTACCAGCCATTCAGATCTTATCTATATTCTACTTTCGAGTCCTATCATCAACCAGTGAGTTCCACATAGCATACAATAAAAACATTTGTGTGTCGTGCGTGCGGTGCCGTGCGTGCGTGTGTCTGTTATTTCACTGTGTACTTGCCAAACAAATGTTAACTGTGTTTACGGTAAGGCATGGATTCTACAGTATTTGGGTATTGACATCTCAACCATAAAAAAAAACATGTGCAACAACTAGACTCTCCATATCACACCTTACACAGAACACTACTGTAGCCGACTGGTAACACAGCATCACAGTCCACTAAGCCGCGCGTTAGGGCCGGGTTTCAGCTAGTAACATAATTCGGCTGCCCATGATCACAATAAACTGTATAACTGTGAACGGTTGACTGAATGGTACAAGAGATGACGGGCAACCACAATTCCAGGATCGACTTCGCCACGAGGTGTTGTTGTCTCTGCAAACATAGCAGTCAGCGTTCGTGGTGTAGTAACCTTGCCAACCTAGCGCCCCACGGGTACCGACAATGACACGGCTTTTCTCCCCTGGTTATCATGCATCCTATTTACGCGTTCAACAAGAACATGTTTCAGTTGTCTTCCTCAATACACGAAGTCGAGGAAAGCTGAAAACTTTATTAACTTTTAAACTAAAAGTCGATGGTGTAAAATCAACTGTAGCCGAATTTGCAATGAAGTTTGTTTGCCCGAAACAATATGAAACCTTGTACTACCTTGACATCAACGATGATATGATATGATATGATATCATGCTCGTATGCTTAATATTGCTATGATATGATATGATATGATGATATGGCATGCTATGTGGTGATATTATATGATACGATACGATATGATATGATATAAGTCAATTTAATTATCTATGATTTTAAAACAATATTAAAGGGACAGTAACTTCTAGGATTTTACTGCATACAACTGTACTTACTATATAACAAATCGTCTATACCCACACGCTATTTGTTAACCAGATACCTAATTTACTTGTTATAATTTAATACACTTCAACCTTGAGACGGCGGCGCCATGACACCGCGGACCGTGCTGCCACCCGCGAAAAAGTTGACCCGTATTTGACAATTTATTCTTGCACGTTACAGACAAGGTGCTAATCATCAAAAAGTGCAATTATATTTCTACCTAAATGCTACTTACCGAACGATATTCATTTTAGGGCAAAATTTATCCATATTGATAACTGAAACCTATATGGTCGTTTAGTTAAGATATGTACAATCCTTTTGCTTTTAGAATGAAAAAATAGAAACACCCTCGGTCTTAGCCCTTGGCTGGAAAAGTGGTTTGCGCAACTTATCAGATCAGTGCCGCTGTGAGTGGCGCCACAGTCGTTGGCAATCAAACTGTAGTCTGTTAGTTTTAAAACGTGTAAACAAAAAATTCTAATGGTTGATTGCAACCATGAAACTGTTATAGCGTAATTTATAAGCCTAAAATTAGCTGAAAATAACCCCTTAAACCTAGAGTAAAGCTCTCCCTTTAAATGATCAAGGTAACTGTGTAGAGCGACACATGTCTAGCTGTCATTATAAAAAATAAAAACCAAACATGTTTGGAAATTACACAAACAGCAAAGGTCACTCATGATTTTTTTTCATAAAAGGAAAACTCGACTAGTCTAAATGTCACAGAAATATATTTTTAGTTGTTGGTCCTCACAATTCAGGTTATTCTATACGACTTTGAACTAGATTGTAAACTAAATGACTTTACACGGTCATCATATCTACAAGGAAAGTTCTGCACGGGGTAGGATTCCCATAATAAATGCAATATATGGCATGAGCCAAGTACTCTCGAGTATTAGGGTGCATTTGTGGGTCATTTATAGAATACTTAATTGTTTCTGCTTGAAGCCTATATAGCGTATATAGTAGCATTGCTAGAAATTAGCCATCTACAATATTGTCTTACTCTCCGATGCTGCAAGTTCTAAGAACTAGTAGAGCACCTAATATTAAATATAACGGCACTGCTGTCGTGAGATAAAAGCGGGTCTTTATCTGTTAGTGGCTGGTGACGTATCAGCAGCAGCAGCAGCAGCAGCCAGCAGCGAGCAGCAGCAGCAGCACAGCACAGCAGCAGCCAGCAGAGAGCGCAGCAGCTAGCAACAGCAGCAAACCGAGAGCCAGCAGCAGCAGTAGCAACCAGCAGCAGCAGGCAGCCAGCAGTAGCAACACCCAGCAACCAGCAGCAGCAGCAGCAGCAGCAGCAGCAACAGCACAAGCAACCTATAGTAATAACAATATTAGTAATAATAGTCATAATAATATTAGTAATAATAATAATAATGAATAACATATGAAAATATTAATTAAGTCTTAATGATGATGATGATGATGCATGATGATAATAATAATATAATTCATAAGGAGAATTGATAATGATAATAATAATGATAACTGATAATGAATACATGATAATGCGATAAATGATAATGATATATGATAATGATAATGATCAATGATAATGTATAAATGATAGATGGATAATTGATAATGGATAATGATAATGATAATGATAATGATAATGCAAATAATAATGAATAATGATATGATGATAATGATAATGATTAATGAATAATGATGATGCATGATGGATAAAGAATAAGATAATGATAATGATAATGATAATGAAAATGATAATGATTAATGATAATGATAAATGAACATTGATAGATGAGTAGATGACTGATGATGATGACTGATAAATGATAATGATAATAACGATAAATAATAATAATAGTTAGCAACAACAATAATAATGTTATAGTATATACCAAAATAACGAGAGATAAAGAGAAATACGGGATCGACATGCATGCACTCACACTTGCTGACACGTGTTAGCCACCTGAAGATACGGTTTCGTTCCTGGGTGAGCGAGGAACTCGGTGAGCGGTAGAGCACGCCCAGGGCCGCCTTGGACGGAGGCAGTTCACCTATTTCATCTCGCGCTCTTTTTTTCATTTTGTCCCTTCATTTGTTTGCGAAAAACCTGCCCCGCCGGCCAAGAGCGGCACCCAGGATTCCCAGAGCCAGATGAAATTTTAGAGCAGAGACGAGAGAGAGGAGAAGAAAAGAGGAACAGCCGGGAAGAGAGAGGAGGAAAGAGAGAGAGAAGCAGAAGAAAAGATGCTCCCTCTTCCTCTGCTCCACCTCTCGCCTGACGAGCACGCCTGAGGAGAGAGATAAAAGACCGGGAAAAGCGAGATCGAGCGGGAGAGAGAGATTACGAAAAAGAGGAGAAAGCGAGAGAGAAAGGAGATAGAGCAGAGAGATGATGAGACGACGCAGACGCCGGACCAACTCCCTCACTTGCCGAGCGCATGAGAGAAGGAGATAAAAAAAGGAGAGACATAGCTGAGAGAGAAAAGCAGAGAGAGGAGGAGAGATGATGCGTTCTGAAGAGCAGATAAAAAGATCGGGAGAAAAGCCGACCGAGTGAAGCAGATCATAAAGACGACCGAGCTGATGAGCGCGACGAAGAGTAGCATACAAAAGATTCGGGAGCAAAGCAAGAGAGAAAAAGGAGAGACTCGAGCGCTTGACACGAGACGAGAGATAAAAAGAGGTGAGAAAGCGAAGGATAGAGAGAGAGCCAGAGAGAGAGAGCGGAGAAAGGAGAGAGAGCAGAGGAGACGCAGAGAGAGAAAAGCAGAAAGCGACTTAGCAGAGAGAGCAGAGATGCAGAAAGGCGCTACGAGAGAGAGAGAGAGCTGACGCAGAGAGAGGATGAGAGAGACAAGCGCGCAGGATGAGCCAGAGATAAAAAAGAGGCGAGAGCAGCGATGCCAGAGAGAAGCACGGAATTGCAGACGGCGGTCAGAAGAGAGACTTGAGGAGAAATGCAGAGATAAGCCGCGGCATGACGGCAGAGCACGAATAAAAGACCGCGGAGAAAGCGAGCAGAGCAAAGACCGAGCAGAGAGACGACCGGAGAGAGAGAGAGAGTCGGGCAAAGATGGAGATTGCGCGCGAGAAAAAGAAATATAGAGGGATCAATCCTGAGTAAACTAGACCCAGCTCTTCCAGACCCACCGTTTACAAGCGGCGGATGTCGCTACGCTCGGTAGCTTAGGTAAGTAAGCTAGACCCAGCCGGCGTATTCTAGCTGGCTACACACAGATCACGCACCTGACTACACACAGCATTCAACGCCACCTGATACATCACAGATTCACGCCACCTTGACTACACACGATCACGCACCTGAATACACAGATCACGCCACCTGATTACACAGCATCACCGCACCTGATACACACAGATCACGCACCTGATACACACTTCTCACGCACCTGATACACAGCTCACGCACCTGATACACAGATCACGCACCTGATACACAGATCACGCACCTGATACACACAGCTCAGGCCACCTGATACACACAGACTCACCGCCACTTGGATACACAGATCACGCCACCTGATACACAGCTCACGCACCTTGCCATACAGCACAGCATCAACGCCACCGAATACCACAGCTCACGCAAGCCTGCATACACAGCTCACGCACCTCGTATTACACAGATCACGCACCTGATACACAGCTCACGCACATGATACACACAGCTCACGCACCTGGATAACACAGCAGATCACCGCACCTGATTACACAGCTCACCGCACCTGATACACATGCAAGCTCACGGCACCGGGCCCTGATACACACAGATCCACGCCACTTCTGATACACAGATCACGCACTTTTGATTACGACACGATCACGCACCTGATGACACACAGATCACGCAGCCTGCGACAGCAGCATCCACGCACCCTGATACACAGATCACGCCCACCTGATACACACAGATCACGCACCTGATACACAGATCACGCACCTGATACACAGATCACGCACCTGATACACACAGATCACGCACCTGATACACAGATCACGCACCCTGGCATATACACAGTCACGCACCTGATACACAGATCACGACCTGAACACAGATCACGCACCTGATACACAGATCACGCACCTGATACACACAGATCACGCACCTGATACACAGATCACGCACCTGATACACAGATCACGCACCTGATACACAGATCACAGCCGTACCTGCATACACACAGATCACGCTACCTGTAACACAGATCGACGCACCTGCCATACACCACAAGAGTTCACACCACCTGGATACACAGATCACACAGCCTGATCACAGGTTCACGGCCACCTGAATACACACAGCTCACGCATCCCTCGCATACAACAGATCCCGATCTTGTGCTGGTGTGACGGTATGCCATTCACTGTGCCTCTCTTTTTTCGGTTCGCGACGTAGCCAGCTATGTCCCGGAACTCCTGACATCCAGCGACCGCGCCCTCACCTGGGAAGCACAACCGGCAACGACAAGCTATATATACGTAGGGACCATCTGCCCGCCTATTCATCTTCTTTCATCGCCACCAATTAACTTACGTTACTATTTGTTATAAACCTCTGGAGTAATCATTTTCAGAATAATTCAGAATGATTACTCTCAACGATATCAAATCCTATATTTCAGTTCGTAGATGCTAGGTATGTCACCTGATGCCCCCCAGCCAAACCGCCCCCAAGCGAATCTGGAAGTGCAATCTTTATCAGATGGGCGATTCCTATACCCGGAAACGGGCAGTGTTCCTAGACGAAAAAAGATCAATAAAAAATTGAAGAGCTAAAAAAGTAAAAAATTGATAACAATTCAATGAAGATGCGCGGTCTCGTGTGACAGCATTTAAACACTGCACGCTACGTGTGAATCCATGCGTGTAATTCCCTTAACGACCGCGCATGTGGCCTAAATAGCGTAAACATATCCGCTCTCCTACACCGGCGCATGCGGGTTCGAATCCCAACCTCTGCGGCAAAATACTGACTTTCTTTAATTTTGGATTGTTTTGTATGTACTTCTTGCCACTCACCTGTTAATTTCAAAATTAAATTTTATAAATTTTTTTACTTACATTTCAACAATCCTTGTTGTGTGTGTTTT
>NW_014577545.1:133632-159418 GCF_000485595.1 Priapulus caudatus | reverse complement strand
TTTTTTTTTTTTTTTTTTTTTTTTCAAGCCGTTTTTTCGGTTTTCAACCGAGTATAGTTTAGAACCCGTCCCGTGTATTCATCGATCTCTTCTGTGAATTTGGCGCTATTTGGATCCAAACTGACGGAGCCTTTGATTAACATACAACATTCGCCGAATTATAGTAAGATAACGGGCGCGAGCAAGAGAGCGTGTGCACGCATGGCATTGTGATGTCAGGCGAGCGTGCTCGCTCTCTTGACGGCCAACAGTAGAAGAGGGCGGACGTGTTATCAGCACGGTCTCTACTTTGTAGTGGTAATTATAGGCCGAATGGCTAGGACGTTTGTAATTGTTGTTTAAGCGAGGCGAGCATCGTCGCGCCCGCAGTGAGAGCAACGTGGAGAGATGCAGAGGTAGAGTAAGAGTGGCGACGTGTTGTGCGCCAGCACCCAGCATAGTACTGGTAGGTGAGAGTGGATCGCTGCTGTGACTGGCGACCATCCTGCCGTGTAGTAAGTAGTGTGTCAATAAAAGTGTTGTTCTGCACGTCTCTTGTTGCTGTTCGTTTCGTCCTCGAGTCCTGGTAGAATCTGGGTGGGAGACGTAACTTCCCGAGGAGAACTTCGGCCATGCCCGAACCTAGTATACCATCTCGGATAGAGGGCAAGAAGGTGGTAAAAGAAGGCAAAAACATTTCACAGGCATGCTTAAGTTTCTTCTCATACCCTGTACAGACTGCAAAATTTGATCCGACATTAAACTGGTACGGGCTTGTCGCGCGTGCGCGCACCAAATCGTAGCGCTCAGACACAAAATTTGATCCCACATGAAATGAGTCACGGGTTGACTGCATGCTCAGTTCAGCTCGCTACGTCACCCCGCAGACAGCTACTGTACTTTTATGTGACGTAAATAAGGCTATACGCATGCGTATTGCAAAATAGCACGGGGCCAGGCCCGCGTGTTGCGTACAGACACAGCTTAGAGCGGGATAACTTATCCCGGGCCAAGTTATCCCGGGCTTGGCCCTCCTGCATTTGCGGGGCCAAATTTGGAGCGGGATAGCGTGTACACACTGCAAAAATTTGACGCGCGTCTGGCCCGGACTACTTTAATGTGGTATCAAATTTGCAGTCTATACGGGGTATCACTCAGCAGTGTGAGGACGATCACTGCTGTTGCCTGGCAGGTATGGTTGAGTTCCTTCTCACTCAGCCGTGTGACGACCCTGATTGCTGTTGTCTTGCAGGTATGGTTGAGTTCCTTCTCACTCAGCCGTGTGACGACCCTGATTGCTGTTGTCTTGCAGGTATGGTTGAGTTCCTTCTCACTCAGCCGTGTGACGACCCTGATTGCTGTTGTCTTGCAGGTATGGTTGAGTTCCTTCTCACTCAGCCGTGTGACGACCCTGATTGCTGTTGTCTTGCAGGTATGGTTGAGTTCCTTCTCACTCAGCCGTGTGAGGACGCGCTGCACACTTTCTACTGTGCCGTACTGCTCGACAAATCTCTGCGAGCCAAGCTGTGGGAGAACTCGAAGCACGTAGCCAGACAGCTAGAGAAGATAGGTGTGGGTTGTATAAGCATCCAGACAACAGGATGAGATAGCCAATTGCATGATCTACATATGTATATATATATATATATATATATATATATGTGTGTGAGTGTGTGTCGTGTGCGTGTGCGTGTGCGTGTGCGTGCTGTGTGCGTGTGCGTGCGCGCCGCGTGAGTGTGTGTGTGTGTGTGTGTGTGTGTGCGTGTGTAGTGTGTGTGGATGGTGTGTGGTGTGTTGTGTGCGTGCCGTGTGTGTGCGCGCGTGTGTGCGTGGCGTGCGACTTTTCCTAGTTATGGACCTTGACACAATAATATATATATATATATATATATATATATATATATATATATATATATAGGGTTACCTGATATTATGCCTACACTTATGTCAACTTGCCCTTCGTAGCAAACACATAATTATAAGTACGTGTGCGCAGCTGCTGCGGTGCGTGTAGAGTCTCTCTACGTGGCGCGCATCACCGCATAACACACGTGCGCTCATGATCAGCGGGCTGCGCGTGACCGATGATGCATTTGCTCCACATTTGCAGGACCTACGCTCAGCAATCATCTGGTCAATGCAGGAATCACGAGCTTCGAAAAAATATCGGCAACGAATCCCCGAGAACTGGAGATGGTGCGTTGTCGGGGGGACTGTCGTTACTGTGAAATCATCGGGCGTTTATAATCGTTGTTAATTAAATTACGAAGTACATATTTTTTATTGTTGTTACTTGTTATTAAATGTTATTAATAAGAGAGAGAGAGAGAGAGAGAGAGAGAGAGAGAGAGAGAACGAGAGTGAGAGTGAGAGAGAGAGAGAGAGAGAGAACGAGAGCAAGAGTGAGTGAGAGAGAGAGAGAGAGAGAGAACGAGAGTAAGAGAGAGAGAGAGAGAGAGAGAGATTGAAAACGAGAGCGAGCGTGAAAGAGAGAGAGACAGAGACAGAGACATGGATTCGCCATTAAAACCCCCATAATATTGTATTACACACTCTCGCAGAATCAGCGCATTTTCATGTGCTGATGGTATTAGTATCAATCCAATTAGTATAATTGGGATATCACGAAGTAGGTGATACTGGCTTGTCTAACCGCACTGGCTGCAAGATCATATGCGTCCGCTCGCCCTATATCTATACATATACACTGGTGTTTAGATATATAGTCAATATTGGTCATTATTCGTTATTATACATAGTCAGTGAGCTAATAATAGGTATTATTTGCTCTTGATATAGTCAGAAGTAAATAATGATAGCTAATAATCTAGATAATAATAAGATAATAATCTAGATAATAATAAGATAATAATCTAGATAATAATATAAGATGATAATCTATTATTATTCACTCCTGATATGGTTGTAGTGTGAGAGTGCCCGCATGATTATGCAGCCAGTTTATGTGGCTAGTAGTATAGGCGGTGCGACTAACTAGTACGTGCTGTCATATTGTTTATAGGTGGTGAACAGGCATCCGCCGTTTGGTAGCATCGTCAAGGAAGCCGTTTCTCTTCTACCAAAATACGAACTCAGCGTTGACCAGGTGTGCGCTTTACATTGTCATACACACTTACAATTACAAAATTATACATTATACAATACAATTACACATTATACAATAACGCTTACACAATACAATAACGTTACCTTCGGTAACATTGTCGTGGACGAGTAACGTATTTTATGCAAACGAGCGTGATACTACATTGCATGTAAAATTATGTTATCGCGAATGACAATGTTACGTAATTAAGCGCTATGCCGAATCACTATACGACGTCACCCCACTACAACCGACAGTTTCGCCTAGAATCTTCATTAATTTTGTATATGCGCATGATATGCGTGATATGCTGGTGATATAGAAGTGCAATAATGTTATTATGTATGCATATCCGTTAACATGCAGTATTGTTTTAATATTCATTAACTTTCTGATCTGCAAATATATATATATACATTCGTATATATATTTATATTGATTTGTGTGTGCGTACGTGCGTGTGTGTGTATATGTATTGTGATATGCGTGAAATAGTACATTTATATTTACTAATTTCGTGGTTTGCATTAATATTCGTTAACATTATGGTATGCGTGACATAGTCGTACATGATTATTTATTAAGTTTGTGACATATTCGTTAACATTTAATATGTTATATACTGGAACCACAACATTTTAAAGACTGACTCCAGCTCGTACAAGGCCAGCTGTCCCTGGACCTGGTACATATAACTATGACTAGGTTTTAATAGCAGACTACCATCACCGGCTAGCTCACAGCAGAATGTTTTGCTTTTCGCGCACTCTTTTGGTTGCATGTTGCGCAATTCACTGTCAGCTGTACTACCCGGAAGTAGTATATCCGTAGCGCCACCTACGGGAATCATGTTGCGATAACTCTGATCGCGGAACCGAGCCATTGTGTGAAGGTGGCGCCATCTTACATAAACTTTATTTAATAACATGTACTAATCCACCTTTAAATTTTATGCGTACGGTATAGGCCCTACATGTCGTCGACCGACAATTAACTAGGTCTATGTGCACTTTTGATGGTTCTGAGACAAACGCGATTGAAAAATCATGACCCTGTAATTTCTATTATTCTGTAGTTAATCTCGCATTAGTGTTTTTATTAGACCATTGACACCTACTTGATCTGTATAAGCATACTAAAGCATTATTATTTAGGTATTATCACAGAATTCTGGGATACCAATTTTGCAAATATACCTTTGTGACTCTGAAATCAAGAACATTTCGGAGCCACAAAGGTATATATGCAACCTGAATACTATAGAAAGCTGATGATAAACACAATTTGTCCTGAAACATTGCAACTTTTTATTAAAAACATGAAAAACACTTGAACAACTAATAAATTAATCAACATAGGAACCAGATGCCAATCAGTGTGGGCCTCTCTCACAATGTTGAATGGAAACGGAACTAGAAAAAAATTAACGAAACTAAAAATACGAGGGGGTCGCCTCTGGAACCCATACCATCAGTGAACATTGATGTGTACTTCGTTGTAGATACAAACTGGAAACATGGTAAACTGTAAACATGGTAAATACAACATGATACAAAGTCATGCCAGTGGTTTCTTTCTGAACACGGACAAATTAGTTTATCACCAGGCGCATGAAAACCTTGTCTTGTACTGGCATGAATCGCAGCATCTCCTTTGTGTCGGCCTTCTTAGCCTGAGAGAGATCTGCTGCTTTTGCGAGTCCAGGATCAGCTACAACAAACTGAACTGGATTTCTGGTAGCTTTGCGCTCAATCACGTTCTCTGTCGTCCAGTCATCAGAAAAGTGCCTTTTGTACTTTACGATCTTTGGCTCATTCCGCTGTAACTTCAAGCAACACACTTTAGTGTATGGTATCCGCTGGTATTGACCTTGCTTGGCTATTGTTTGGTAGTCTCTGAAATATTCTGGTTTTATCTGAATCAGTTTCATAGGCTTACTCCTGTGAACTTTTTTAAGCATTCGTAATAACCCCACTGGACTGTATATTTCAGCGTTTTCACATACCGCTTCAATCTGACTGTGGAGATTATCCACTTCTTGTATTGAAGAATGGCCAGGGGCACAGTATTTATGCACAACAGAGATAACCTGTGGGTGGCGTTTGAAGAACACTTTCACTGCGGTTGAAAATAGACTGTTTCGGTTTTGTGGAACACACGAATCACTCCAGAGGGTAATATGTTTGATCCTTTGATCGTTTGAATTCTTTTCCACAACAGCTTCCAGTATTTTCATTACAGAACTCGCAATATCATTTCCAGACCGCCCATTTTGTCCCTCATGCCACAGTGTCCCATATCCCCTCTTGTCACCAGAGCAGTGTCCGGTCATGTGGTACACATTAAGCTTTCGCCTGTAGAAAAAGTTGGAAACATCTGCTGTTGGCAACGCGAACACATTTTGCAGATCAAAACAAACAGTGAAACAGTTCTTATCTTTTCTATCCATGTCTCTTTCGTTCTTTGCTTCCAACTTGCACTTCAAATGCTCTGCATGCGCTTTTTTCTCTTCTTCAGTCGGCTCTTCGTTCATTTTCATCGCCTCACAAGTATCACATCGATCCTTCTTCGGTGCATGGAAGGCAATATTGAACTCCTGGTTGAATATCTGCCTATAAAGGTGAAGTTTGCAAGGGTCCATTCCGGATTCCTGACATTGGATAACATACTTTTCATAAAGACCAGTAATGGAAAGTCCCGGTGCTAGATATTCCTTATTAGTGGTTGATCTGCAGTAATGAGATTCAATGCGAGGAATAGACTTAATGTGGTCACGTATTCCGTCCTTCCTAACTTGTGAAATAACGTTATTCGCACTCGCCCCAACGAAGGTGCACTGGTGTACCACCCATGGCTTGTTTCGATGTGTGATACGTAGACACACGTTTGTGGCTTATGTCCAAAGTAGTCAAGTAGAAAACTTTACAGACACGGACATTTTCACCATGACAGGGAATGTAGTAACTGATACTGTTGCGTCTACGAGTGGGTGCATTACCAACCCTCTTGGCTGCTTGTTTTATGGTTGTTTTAGCATAAAAATGCAACTTTTCATCATCAGTCATGGTCCAGAATTCCTTAAAGATAGCAGCCCTGTCATTTTTACTGATATTCAAGCTACATTTGAAAGTACAATTGGAACAGTCTTTCTTTGTTTTCATGGATCTTGCATCATGTTCATTGCCACGACTATCTTTGTACTGCTTCCCAGACTGCCGAAGTCTCTTACGCTTATTGCATATCCACGTGTCTGGGTTGCAACTGCGTTTTCGAGTCAGAACCGCACCTGTTCGCTTATGAATGTTGGACGAACACCATCAGGTCCCCCGGCCTCCTGATCGTCATTGCCACTAGATTCATTAGTGTCCTCATCATTATTGTTTTGGCCATCTCTTCTTGGGTCATAATCTTCATCTTCGACATCATCGTCGTAATCAGTACCTTCCGCTTCGGCATTGTCAACATCATCGTCATTTGACCTATAAAACCGTTAAACAACATGGCAGATTCTTATATAACATGTACTTAAGTCCGTCCTAATAATCAGTGAACCATAGATATTTAAAATGCCATAATAACTATAAATGTTTATCTTCATTACAAAGTTATTGGCCTATTCTTATACTATTAACAATATAAACGTCATATCATGTATACAACTAGAAATATATAACTTTTCATCGATGCCCGTGCGTTTATTTGACGGAAAAAATCTACCTGTTAAATATGTGGTCAACACGTGCTCGAGTCAAAATACATTTAAATATATTACTTATTCATATATCGATAAAATAAGGGTGTCATACCTACTTCGTCTACCTACTTCGTTTATTTTTTATGTCTAAACGCATGGCGGTTATCACGTAGACAGTGGCTGACCGCCCGTACATTTAAAAAAATAGACGGACTTTTTAATCCGTACGTTATAAAATACGGAACATATTGTCTATTAATATATAGGGGCCTAGCCCTAACGATGTTAAATAGAATGTGTGTTGTTTTCAGATAGAAACCAATGGCATCACGGTCTAATAAACAAAGATATCACATGCGTGACACAGATCCCATAAAATTGTCAACCCGTACGTTATGACCCGTACGTTATGACCCGTACGTTTCACATTCAACGTCGTGTCCGTCCAGAAAACGCACGAGATTATAACCGTATAGCTCCACTGTTATCATAATTTTAACAGGAAACATGAATAATGGATGTTATCTAGCAAGCGTTGATGGGTATATTGTATATATATATTGGTATATTAGCCAAATGATTATTACTTTGTAAAATTAAACTTTGCCAACGATTTTTACTGGATGTTGTAGTCAATGTTTGGTTGATTGAACCTGGTTTTTAAATAACTGTTGACCTTTCAGTTTGTTTTGATTCACATAGTAATGGCATTAACTTCAAAAAACACAATAAAAAAAGCGATTTAGAAGTAATATTAGGTACAAATCCTTATGTCAAACTTGTAAACCTGTTAAATATCTTATCTGCACATAACTGATTCGAAGGCCGTATAGATAAACACAACTGTTTGATTATCTATTTATGTAGTCTAAGAGAAATAGCATGATCTATTCAGACGATCGGAGCAAAAATAAATGAATTTAGTTGAAAAAAATATTATACTGACTAAAAGTAGATTTCAGTACCCATTATATAAGAATCTGCCACATGCATTCAAAAATTAAAGTTAACTGGGTATATTTGCTGCCTTGCTGATATTACATTTTCCCTTGCTTTAGCTGTCTATGAGTCTATGGGGATCAAGTAGGTCTATATGCTGTCTCCATAATTAAACACCCGAACTTTATAATTATGACTCAATAAGTATGTATTATTGATAAAAGTGTTCTTAAGAATATTATATAAGTACAAACCACCATCTCACCTCTCAAGTATACTGCGATGTAAGGGATCCATTTTGGAGAGAACATGCATGGGACATTTGGCAGTTGGAATATTTGTTCTGGCAGCCATTACTGTCATCCTATTGGCTAATTCCATATAGACCTTGTTAACACGCATATCAAAATTGAAAAATGCAGATAGACCTTTGTGAAAGTGACCTTGACCCAAACTGGGTATGGGTACCTGTTGGAAGAGCCACTGAAAATAAACCTAGTTATGTCTGAAACAGTTTAAGATAATAAACCCAATTTTGACGAAAATGCACATAGACCTAGTTAATTGTCGGACGACGATGTGTGAATGTACATGTACATGCACACTCTAGGCCTATCTGTGTAATAATTTTTGAAGCGGAGACTTTCTTGAATTTGTGCTCTACTGTAATCGTCCAATTTAAGTGAATGGTTTCTTAGAAGTGAAGTACCCACTTGGGGCACTGTGCATTGCCAGCACTGAGAAGATCAGACACCGATTGTTTGCTGTCTGGTCTTCTTATCACAAGAACCATTAGCATCAAATTTGTCCTTGGGAATTGTATACTGTTATATTTCCTCTTTTCGATTTTCGGTATAGATTCGAGAAAAAGTACTATTATTCTGCTACATTACTGAATAACATGGCGTTGGTACTGTTGTCGCCGGTAGTGGATATCATGGATGAAGAGCAATATGATATTACATATCAGACATTACATTTACTAACATATTTAGAGCAAATCAACACAGTGAACTAACTTGTATTCCAGACATTACAGTGTTAATTAGTAACACAATTCGTTCGTTCATCATCTTGCTAATATTGTTGTCTGCTGGGATGAGTGCCCGTTTCTGGTGTGACTGCTGGATACTGTGTTAATTTTTCTTGTTCTTGGTTTGCTGATCGTTTTAGCTGCGCTCGGTATTGCTGTGTGTGTGTCTAAAAGGGTGTTAAACAACTATAACTGTTCAGTTGCTGCTTTTTAAGTTGCAGCTGATCGGCCAATAAAATTTGTAGAGACTGGGCGTTTTAACGAGCCGGTCGGTAAAGGGGAAACAAGCAATATTTAATCTTAGGCTCCACGCCGTTTAGTTAGATAAAAAATAATCAATTTTTAAAATCGAAATACTTTATTACGTTGAAGTCAAAAACAACATAACATAACACAACATAACATAACATGATCAAACTGACCCACGATCGATATCTCTCCCCTCTCCCTCTCCCTCTATCTCTCACACTCTAATACTTACACAACATCACACGAATACAATTGATAATTTCGCCGAACATGTTGGGACCAACTCTCTGTCGCCATGAGAACTCCGCATGATACGATGGGAACAATGCGACGGTGGTACCATGCTGACGACATAACTTTCTTTTGGCTTGCATCCACGTGTTATCGATCAGCTGCGTATGTATTGTTGGATCATTTGGATCAACGAAGTTCTGCTGGTGAACGATGACATCATGCATGTAAATGTCAAGCAGGGCAATATTAGCGTATGCGGCCCAACCATCTGAGATGATGCGGCTCCCTGGTAAAATCCAGCGTTGGATGAGTGAGAGAAGAGTGTCACGGCATCGGTTGGGCACCTCCACAAGGCAGCATCGTCCAGTATGTCGTTCTACTGCACCAAAAACCCAATGCCCTTTTCGCCATTGACTGCGATGATACTTACGATGAAAGTATTTACTTTCGTCGATCTCAATGACGATGATGGGCTCCCTCGAGTTCTTGTGGATTGTCATCTATGTAGTGCTCACAAATTTCCAGCATGAAATTACACCAGTCAATAATTGTTGTTGGAGCGGCATACGCTTCACGAATGATCTGTACTTGAGTGAAATCACAAGCCCACATGTAGATGATCAAAATAAGCTATTTCAGAGGCAAATGGCGCACACTCGATGCATCACCGTGCAATCAGTGCGGCGCAGCCGTATGCTTGCCCAGCCTCTGACGGTCACGTGTTATAGTATTATATCATGTGCTAGGCTGCTATTATACATGTAACTATTTATTTGTTTGAAACTTGAATATATAGCGTCATATGTCCTTTACCTCTTCCTCCTTTGGTGTATCACTGGTGAAGATGCCGTTCATACTCGTCCATGATTTGCACGCAGTTCGAATATGTAGACTCGTTCTTCAACATTATCGGCAAGAGGAATATATCCGAATGCTTGGCCATTGTGTCCTCATGCTCGTGTGGGATATGAGGAGGTAGTATCTTCTTCATCCACTCAAATCCCTCTGCATAATGGACCAGTTCTCTGGCCAAGAGAATTTTCAGAGAATCACTGAATTCCCCTACCTCAGTCGCTGAAGGAATGAATTGTTCAAATGCAACCCCAGCAATGCTGACCATCGCGGCGTCTGATATGCCGGCCACGTCGACTCTATGTGGAGTCCAGTCTGACGCAAAGAAGTGGTAATCCTTGCTCTTGTTGTGCATACGGATGTCATTCGTTGATACCCTTATATCCACATTGTTGCCTAACAACTTGCCGTCTCGGCCTTCTGCAACCTGGCGGATGATGTTTGCCTCGCACTCGGCTTCGAAGCTCTCGACGATTCTGTGCTTTGAATCCTGCCCTAGGGTAATGTGTATCTGGTTCATTGTTGCGAGCAGCTGAAATTGAAACCAAATAAACAAGTTTGTTAAATCATATATATAAAAATATAACATTCAAAATTAACACTACGGTGTAAAAGACCAAATAACATTTGTTAAAATTATAAAGAAATTACATAAAAGTTATATATTATTAATTAGTACGCTTTTGTTTAATAAAAACGTCTATTAAATTTAATCAAGAAACGTTAGATGAATGGAATGAACAAATATCCAATCTAAGTTTGACTAAATTATACAGTTTTATAGCTGAAGTATTGATAATTTTTGATTGATATGTGTAAACAACATTATGTTATTAGTAGGGGAGGGAGGCTTGGGAGAGTTGGGCCACTTTTTACATTTTGATTTATTGTGCCCCTTCTATTCATGCTGGAATACCGTTTCCTGCTGTTGTGATATGTACATAACATAGAATCTATATTAGCTGATTCCGAATACAGGCAAACCTGTAGAAAGAGGGGGTCATTTTCAAAAGTCGTAATTTTGGCCCAACTCTTCCTGGGCTTGGGCCACAAAAGGGAGACTTGGGACAGAAGTGTAACAACTAGCCAGTGACAACTAACAACTACAGTGAGAAATGCGAACAATTTAATTTGAAACTTTTAATAATGAATTTGAAACTATTACAAACTGTTTCAGCTCAGTACACATACGTTCAAATACGATTAAAGGTAATTTCAAATGGTGAACAAGGCAGTCACATCTCTCGAGCCGCTGTAGTGTATCAGCATTGTTCAGCCAGCCCAACAGCAGCTTTAAATCAGAATAACGGCATCTCCAACATAACAACTACATATTAAAATCATGATCCACTAGCACTCCACTAGAAAAATACTATCGACTTTGATCAGCAAAATATTCTAGTTTTAACTGTTTTAATGATGCCACTCTGATTGACTGGTCATATATCAAATTCCCAAACAAAATAACACTGTGTATTAGCACATTGTAAAAAAATAACTGTGATATTAATACCCTGCAGAGCCCAACCGCCATTAAACCTCAATGAAAATTCGACCAACCTGTCAGATCACTACATTGGCATAGTAATAACCATTTCATATGTTTGTTTGCATATAGACCCACACTGACCCACTTTTTTGGGGCAGGGCCTATATGTCCCAATGGGCGAATATAGAAAAATATGCATATTATAGTTTTGTATCATATTCAACCAAAAATGACTGGAACAGACAAATATAAGTTTGAAAGCTCATATAAACTTATTTGTTTTTAAAATAAAAAATACAGAACAACTTTTTGTCATTTAATGAATTTCGGCCAAAAGTCACAATGGCATTCATGCCAGCGAGTCAGCTTACATTTAAATTCGTAGTTTACAGTCAAATAAACATTTTGGCCAAAAGTCACAATGACATTCATACCAGCCAGTCAGCTTACATTCAAATTCATAGTTTACAGTCAAAAAAACATGGAATTGGATCATGGTTTGTGATAAGCACGGAAGCAGTTACGGTTTTCATTGAAACACAATGGCAGACCACATTTCTCGTATGTAGTGTCAGTCTTGTTGGTTTTGCCCACACTACACCGGCCACGTTTTTCAACTTTCAATGGCCAATGAGCCACTTCATCAACCCGAACATCATGGGCTGGCTGTTTACGTTTTGGTTGACGTTGTAGTGGTGGTGGCGGCGTTGCCGGTGGTGCTACCATTGGAGTTGATGGTCTGCCAGACAGTCTTTTGGGTACATTAACCTCAATCAGTGTCTGTGCAACGATGGCCTGAAATGTGCTATGGTTTGTTATGGTTTTGGGATTGATACCAACCATGGCACAGTCGCGACGGTGTTTCAACCAAGCATTTATAAGGCCGAGGGTGATAGTATGCCAGAACAGATACATATACCATCGACGTGATATAATACGGTATTTATAGCGTGCCACACAGGAGTCCATAAGATCGACACCCCCCATGTTGGAATTGTACTGCCTGATTACAGATGGTCTGTCAACCTCTCCTCATAGTCCTTTTTACCTTTGTTCCAACGACGTGCCTTGTCAAGTGGTTCGATGCCAGCACATGTGGACAACATTGTCACCACTTTTGTGTCCAGCCATCTGACACATACAATGTCTGATTCACGTTCAACTCTGTAATCATATGCTCCTCTGCCACAACGTTTGGTGAGTTGCTTCTCAGTTTCTAATTTACATCCTGCAAGTCTACTTGCACGGAGTTCCTGTATACTGAAAGCCATCCTCTTTCATTTTCTTCACGAGAGCAACAGAGGTGAAGAAGTTGTCAGCATAGGCCTTGTAATTTTTGTGTTTAGGAAGTGTTTCACACAACTTGACAATAACATCACCACCTATGCCAAGGTTGCTGTGTGCCTTTGTAGTCTTTTCACGTGATTTGCCCTGATATACATCCAAGTCATAAATGAGTCCACTATTGCCTCAACGAGCCCATATTTTGATGCCCCATGGGTTAGGCTTGCCTCTGATGTATTGCTTTATGGAGCTGTATTTCCCTTTGAACGGTACCATCATTTCATCAATTGCATTGATTTCCTCAGAAACTAGCAGTAGGCACTGTTGACGGAACAAGTCCAACCATGGGCGGATTTTCCATAGTTTGTCCAGCTTGGTTTCGTCATCTGCAGCAAAGTTGTCAACAAAGTGGATTGAACGGACTAGTAACTGAAAGCGATTCCTGCTCATTACATCTGCTACTGGCCCATAGCGTGTTGCAGTTTCCCAGTATACTCTTCATCCAGGCATTTCCACGATTCCCATACGGAAATACATTCCCAGCACCTGTTAAATTTCCTTTGCATTGGTATTGACACATTTTCCAGATATCTGTACACTATATATGTTGGTATATTCTACTAGCAATTCAATCATCTCGGGTGTTATGAATTGGCGGAAATATGTGTATGGTGTTTGAGTACCGACAGGTGGTAGAGGCACAGGTTCACCTGTACATTCTAGGTCTGGTGGAGTAAATATTTTTTATGCCAGGAATATTGGTTATTTTTTTACCCTTCACAGTGGTGCCTGTGCTACTAGTGCTGGCCAAATTAGCTAGAGGTTCATTGTCCGAATCATTGAAGCTACCATCACTATCATCGCTGGCACCATTATCATCACTATCATCAGGTTCACTAACATCAGCATTGCGATCTATCACATCATCTTCTACGTCATCATCGCTCGAATCATCATCACCGAACTCGCTGATATTGCCATCTATTGCTTCTAGTATATCAGCAACAGTAAAGTTTTTCTTTGGGCGAGACATGTGGGCGCTAAAAATAAATATAATAATGAGAAAGATAAGCATTATAGAATGGTAAGTATAAGATAAACAGCCGTAAGGTAAGTAGCACAATCAGTATTTGAATGGTAATTACAGACCTGTATGCAGAAATTGTGTGACTGGCTTTTTTGTTTTACACTGCTCATAACCCATGATACATAACAGGCTCCATAATAACTAAAATCATTGATATAATTTCATGGCATGCACATCTTTAAGAAATGCAAAAATGCCCATAGGGACATATGTGACCCATTATCGAAATGAGCTCAAGCATCATCAACTGAGAGACCATCAATACACTATTGTGTTCTGCATATTCTAGAGATAGTATTTAGTATATGTAACAAAAATATATGTATACTACATACCTTGTCAGAGAGATGTGGATGATGTCATCTAGTAGATGTGAAAAAATCATCTTTTCATTGGCGGCGCCATCTTGGAAATGCCATTCCACAGCAGTAGTTTATGAAAAATCCACCAGAGCCCCCTATATAGGGCATATGTGTCTCTATGGGCTTTGGTGGCACAAATTAAATTTTAATCTTAAATGAGAGAGGTATGGTGGGCCCCCAAAATGTCTGGGACATATATGACCCCATGGGCTCTGCAGGGTTAAGGCACACCTTAACACTTATCCCAATCAACAATTTTACCCCGAGCTAAATATGTGTAAGATCAGTAATTCCTTAATAAAGAGTCGAGTGGAAATCCCATCGTGTGAAGTCACAAGGAAATGTAAACTTTCTTGCTCGACGAGCTGTGCCACCAAGTCGTTGAGGAGCGGGTAGCTTCTTGATGTGTTTCTTAGGAAAGGATGCATCGTCATTCTCATTAATCAAGAAGGTAGGTATTATCTGCTGACGACTGAACTCTCGTTGAAGAAAAACACCTTCACACTCGTTGCCATCAATAATGTCAACCCATGCTATATAATGCGCAATACGTGATTTGGCCGACACAAATCTTTCAACTGCAAAATCGCATTCTGTGACTTTGTAATCTAGCTCATCAATATCGCTTTCACCACTTTCCATGAGTTGCACATCTTCGGTATCACTATCCTCTGAGGAAGATACTGCTGTTGTACATTTCCTTTTGAATAATGACGTTTTAGTACTCTTTTGGACGGGGGCAGCCATATAGACTGAAGGTCCGATAGACCGAAGGTCCGATAGACCGAATATTGCAAAGGGTTAGGGTTAGGGTTAGGGTTAGGGCATATATATGGTTTATAGTGGCATCATATGATTTAATGTGGCATCGGTGGATGTGCGGCATATTCACGTTCGAATACGGCATCAGTGGATGTCCGGATGCAAAGCCTGGAGGCTAGGCGACCTATTCCGAACGTGTAGCCACTGCGTATTCGAATAAACCTTCGGTCTATCGGACCTTCGGTCTATCGGACCTTCAGTCTATAGGACTGTAACCCTTTTGGACTGGTTGACTGGACTTTCGTTTTTTTCACACACACACACACACACACACACACACACACACACACACACTCACTCACTCACATACACACAGTCCCTCTACTTTTTAGGTCTGACATCTGGTAACGTGTGGTATTTTTTAGTAGCTGAAGAATTGCAGGATTTCTTTAAACAGAACATTTAATCTGGTAATCTGGAAGTGTCCAACACACTATGAAGATAAATTTTGCAGCATACATTCTCACAAAATTTCCGTATTCTTGAAGCAAAATGGGAATTCCTGGGATGGTGTTCAGCCATCCACACTGGCCATGGGACATCCTGAGTTACTGATGTTTAAAAAATGTTCAGTTATTATAGATTTAAATACTATTTTGTTTTTGTTTTTTAGGTAAAGTCCATTGGACATACGAGGCGACGATGCTCCTCATGGACACGAGAAAGGAGCTAGACGATCTTTTCATGTCTAATACGAGCACAAACAAGCAAAACTGGAGGAAGGTGGCCGAGGAACTCGGGAAGCAGGGCCACATATACACCAGGGATGACTGCTACAACAAGTTCCGCGCAATGAAGTCAAAGTGAGTAAAATTTACAAATTAATGGCGGTATATCAAAAACAAGATTTTAATAAGTATACATGTATGTATATTCTGCCCTTTATTTTCCAATAACTCGCAGAAGAGTTAACCAGCTAGTGTTCATCTAGCATATGACGTACGTTAAAGGCTATAAGTACAAAAAAACGAATTACTACAATGTTTAGACAGACTATAAGTATAAGCCTAAAACATGCATGACTAACTAGACATGACTTGATACAATGACCAATTGACATTGTTAATATAAATTATGTGACTATAAAAGATTAGGCACTGTATTCAAAGTACATATCTCCAACTGTAATTTAATTTAACGTTGGACTAAACGACAACACGGCCTTGTCAAATAATAGTCTGTATGTGAGTCATTGTAAGGCTGTAATGTATGACTAACAGAGTTACTTCCCTTGACTCGTATGGTCAAGTACTGAGTTGATTTACCACACACATACATGGCTATTTCGTGATTCTAGGACACAAATCATTTATGCTATTAAAAGTGTATTGAAAATATATATTTTCAATATTTTTTTATCAGGTACAAGGCGATCATTGATGGAAACAGGAAGACCGGCAATGCTAGGCAGACGTGGCAGTATTTCTGCCATTTCGATAATCTCTTTGGAGGAGACCCGGCAGTAAGTCCTATCGCTGCTGTGTCCTCCATGACGCCACAGGAAGTATCTCCTGTCCAAGGCACCGATACCGCCTCGAACACCTCAAGCCCTTCAGCTGCATCAACACCTCGGCAGTCTAAAAAGCGAAGGAGAGGACCCGATTATGATGAGCCACCACTGTGGGTCCAGAGCTACCGAGACGACCAACAGAGGTTCCATGAGGAGAGGATGGAGTTGGAGAGAAGGAGAGTTGCTGCACTCGAGCGTCTTGTTGCAGTGTTGGAGAATGCATCGAATCCAAACTAAAAGACCACCCTTACTGTTGTAAATTACGGAAATTACTGTTGTTTTTATTACATATATATATATATATTCATACCCAAATGCTCAGCAGACCCTTCAATTGCCACGGCGCCTCGGGCGAGTCCTGGCACAGCGGCGGCGCTCCTTTTGTGTGTTGTGTATTGTGTATTGTGTGTTGTGTGTTGTGTGTTGTGTACTGGAATATCGCTGATAATAACACGAGATCGCGTAACCGGATACATTGCTCTAAGTGTATCTGTCCAGGGGCAACGTCGGAAATCCGGCACACCGTAGTGTTCACTTCCGCGTATTTCGATTGTTGTGATCATGATGGCGTTCGTTTGTGTTATCGCGTGCGAAAACGAGTAGCTAGTCCGTCCCTCCGAATTAAATGTATACCCTGTACGCCTCTCTATGTTTCCCTGAGAGCTTGTGAAACTTCTGAAACCTGAATGTGTAGCTGAAGCTCAGGACTTGCTTATGCGGCGTAGATGCACTTGGTTTATAAACCCGGCGTGTGTGGTCGCCGGGAAGACGTTACGCAGTCGAGTCGCCATGAATTAAACATAACTCGTTGGTATCGAGCGAACGGACGGACGGACGAGTTTTTAATGAGGGCCTTCCGACACAGTGCACACGCAGTAAGCAGTTATACATAACCCTGCCAGCACGCTCGCCATTCTCGTCGCCTCGACCATTAAAAAACTTCTCCGTATTATTTTTTTATTAAATTTTTATTGCGTGTAATCCAAATATAAATACACGTACTGAAGAGTTTTTTTCATTGCGAAAAACTCTGATAAATGCAATAGTGTTGAGCAGTTAAAATAATAACTTTTTTACTAACAACTTTTTACTAATTTTTTTCCTTTTTTCCTAATACTTTTTTATTTACTCGATGAAACGCGCTCGCGGGGTTTGTCGCGTGCACGGCTTGAGCGTGACCCGCGCAGCAACAAGGGTGAATTGTAACAAATGCTATCATTATATTCACCCATGGTGCAGACGCTCACGCTCGCGGAACAATTAGTTGTTACCTTGACCACGTGTTGCACCGCTAGCCGCAGCGCACGTCGCTAGTTCGGTGGTTAATTGCCTGGCAGGGATCACGCGCTGATGGAGACGGGATCCTGGTCGAAGAAGATGGAGGTGTCGCGTGCGAGCAAGTCGGAAGAGCTTACAGTCTACTTGATCAGCGAAGATTGGGGTAAGAGAGCGCGAGAGAGAGCGAGAGAGCGAGGCAGGAAGAGAGGAAGAGAGAGCGAGAGAGCGAGGCAGGAAGAGAGGAAGAGAGAGTGAACTTGCAGTTAAAGGTGCCTATATTAAATTATGACCTATACATGGCAATATTACTAAAAGTATGAGTCTTTGGTGATCGCGGACACGCAGCCGTGCAGTCTGCACTGCAGATCATATATGATAACATGAATATACACTGTAACGTTGGATCCGTTTCTAGATACATGTACGCAGGGTTCGACACTAACGCTAGTCCGTGAGTCCGAGACTAGTAAAAATTTCCATGCTCACTAGTCCGGCGGACTATATATTATATATAGTCTAGACTATATATATAATATAGTAGTTTTTCCCTATGGCTTTGCTATAGTTTTTTCCCCTAGTGTATGAATGACGTTGAAATGAAGTTCGTACCGGTATATATATAGAAATGATATAGATCGGGAGGGCAATCAAATTGGGCGGGAGGGAGTCCGCTTCTACCTCCTTCCCCTCCTAACCCCGCTCCTCCTCTATCACATCCAGTGCTCCACTCTACTCCAACCCTCTCCTATAGTCCCTCCTTTACCTCCACCCCCTCTCCTTCTCTATCACACCCCCACTCTTCTCCTCCACATTCTCACCCTCCTCCTCCCATCTTTCATCCAATACCTCCTTCCTCTTCCTCTACCTTCTCCCTCATCACACTTAATATTGGCAGTCCTTGACTTCGTAATCGTAACAATGTTTAGATGGCCCAAAATATATGTGGCAAAAACAGCATTCAATATCCTAACTTGTTGCAGATTTTGTGTTCCACGAACGTATGTTCGTTTATCTGGAGACAAACTTCACTGTTAATCCCCAGACGCACAAGCGATTTGTGAGTAAGTTTTCCGGATAGTATGTTGCAATAAAGAATTTTGTAATTAGTAAGATATATGTAATACAAATGCAGGACATGAAGTTTAGCTTATTTGTATATTTATATTTTTTGTCTTTGATTTGAAAAGTTGATGGTGCTGTTGGTGATTAGTCTTATTTAAGAGTTCGAAATCTGATTTAATCTGATTTATTAATTAAGATACAAAATTTCTTGAACTTGGTTACTTTGAAAGGTGTGTAGCTAGCAACTAGTTTCATTGTTGAATACATTTTTGCAGCTAAAGCAGAGTCATTGAGGGCATTGCATGAGTTGGGGTATATTCCTGAGGATCCCATGTCAGCAGCCACTTCAGTGGCAAGTGCACGTAAGTAAACTGTCTTCTGCTAAGCTTATATTAAGCAACGAACGTGGGTGAGCGATATAATACTCGACTGGCTAAATTGTATTAGTTGTGATACAAGGTGGCATATATATATATATAGTATTGTTCAACACTGTAGCTGAGCCTGCTACCTGCAAAAATAGTCGTGTCTTTGCATCTTACTGTCAATACCGATTCCACCTATACGACCTAGAAAGACTAATCGAAATATTAGTGTTCAGTTAACAAATATTTTTATGCAGAATTACTATCTTTGTGTGAATAGGTGATGAGACTCCAAGCCAGGATGATCCTCACCCCAGTGACACGATGGAAACTGAGAGTGTGGTGTCAAATCTGTAAACAGAGAGAGGTAGTGTATGATCACTTTCCTCAGCAAACAAAAGCGCTAAGCCCTATCACGGACTACACATATACACCCAACCGAGGGAGTTTACAGCGCTGCCACAGACCCCACCTCGCCACCTTGGCTCCACCCCTCCCCCCTTTCCGACCCATTGCTTGAGCTGCATCTGTTGCGTGCATCGTTTCCCGTGTTAGCGATTCCTCATTAGCCGTAAGTAATGCCTCACCGTGCTGCTCGTCTCGAAATAGCTGAGTAATTCCCCTGCGTAGTCTTGTGCTAAAGATTAAAAAATAGAGCAAATTCGTGCGAGAATTATTTGGTTTATTTAGTTAGGATTATTTGCGCCGAGTCATTGTCGCGATTCATAAATGATGTATTATCAGGGTTAGGATCCAATAAAGGGTAATCATAATAATGGACCCTTATTATTTCACACCTATTTCATTTTCTCTTATTTCCTCACTTCATTCCTTCTTTCCTGATGTTATATGCGCCGATGTGCAACGTAAGTTTGGAATTTCGCAGTTGGTTTGGATGTGCAGATGACGTTTGCGCCATTCTACACGGGTGATCACACCATTAACGAAGCTAGGGCCGTAATAGGCGCACCGCTGCCGGTGAGTAGCATATCGCACCACTCCGGCATTCTGTCACAAAATTGTTGTCTATAAATTTAACGGGCATGTGTCTTACCTCAATTACTCATTATTACATTACATCATTATCTCATCGAACCTGACTAACATACATCATGCGCGCTGATGCACACTAAACTAAACTTATAAACGAATACTGACAATACAAATAATACGCTGATGCACATTAAAACTAAACTTATGGTCAAAAATATACACAGTGTTGCAGGACTGGCTGTGTAGCGTACCACAGTGCTTCTTAAACGGGTGAATGGTTCTCCCAAGGGTGAATGAAATTATGTTAGGGTGAATGAAACTAGACCAAAAACATAAGGAAATTTAGTTGCGGGTGAATGACATTTTGTGATAGTCTCGAGGGTGAATGACAATAAATAGGGTAAGAATTATTTTCTTCCTCTTCCTCCACTCCTGTCTGGTGCATACTTCAATCATAGTGCTGTTGCAGATGCTACGTGTCTGTGTGTTTTGCTTGTATCTATCCTGTATCTATGTGTAACCGTTGTATCTCTTTTGTATCTTTATGTATCTATTGTATCTCTATTGTGTCTGTATATATTGCTTCCATCTCCATTGCATAAATAGGCGTGTTCACACACAAGAAAAACCGCGATGCTCATCCCGCTAATAGCGGAGATAATAGTGAGATAATTGTGTCGTTGTTCACACAGGCGGAAATATCTTGCTAATCGCCGAGCGGGATAACACGCCGCGGTGCAAATAATCGCGCTAATTCCAAATAGCGCAGTCGGAAGTGCGATTTGGAGCGCGCTATTTGGAGCGCGATTTAGTGAGATATTTGCGTTCACACTTGTAAAAATCTCGTATAAGTTTTATCTTACACGTATTGTATGTGTTGCATGTGCATCATTTCTATACTGTGTCTACGTGTATCGCTCGTCGAATTGCTTCCGAATGGCTTCACATTACTTACAGCCTCGTGCGCATCTCTTTCAGAGAACTGTAAGTCGTGTGTGTGCGGGGGAGCAGCCGGGAAGTGTGATCGAACCTCGGTCACAAGCACCAGAAGACAACTGCGAGGATTTCATCGATTTAGATTGGTCAACCGACGAGATCGGTGACAGCCATGCGGCCATATATCACAAAGGTAGATACGGATGTAGATCTAGATGAATGGACAGATACGTGCATGGACGATGCGTGCTTGGAGCGGAAGAGCGTTCGCCATAGGAGGTTTCAGCCCTGTGCGTCTCTTCGTGTCTGCAACAGGTGTCGATAGAGAGCGCTGCAAGCACCGCTGCGCCAACAAGAGAACATGCGGCCACCTCTGCTGCAAGGTCGGTGTCCCCCATAGGGAGGCGCCACCGGTCAAGATGACGGCGGGCATTGTAGCGAGACACGTCAACGAAATTCGCAGCAAGCGAGGTGCCAGTCCAGAGAAGAAGCCGGCCAAGTGCTCAAAGGTCTGAGCTAGGATGGTTGAACCGCCCTGCACACCCCCCCCCCCCTCACACACAAAACACACACACACACACACACACACACTTTCTCTCTCTCTCTCTCTCTCTCTCTCTCTCTCTCTCTCTCTTTCTCTCTTTCTCTCTCTCTCTCTTTCTCTCTCTCTCTAATAACATGCACCCCCCTTCCAACCTATCTGAGTGCGCCGACTTATTTGTCTTGTGACTGTCAGTCTGTCTGTCATTTTTTCGACTCTGTCCGCTTCCACGCACATAGCAAGTCTTTATATCCCTCTTCTTAGATTCCCCTCTAGAGATTAGCTACTGCTTTCTTCTCTAGAAAATTACAGCTTGATAAAACAAGAGCGTGTATAATGTGCAGATTGAGCAGACACCGGCAGCAAGCGGACTAGCCCCCCCGACCCCCGGCCCCCGTCCCCAGCCCCGCCCCCCCCCATCGAGAGATTCGCCTACGCGCCACACTACAACGAGAGGCTGTCCCTCTCCACTGATCCGTCACCTGAGCACCGCTTGCAGCCCCCGCCTACTCCTCGTGGCTGGGAAGATCTCGACCGCTACTACACGACCAGGGAGCAGGATTGGAATCAGGAGGCAGGGAATGGAGACTGGGGTAAGAGCTTTCATTCTGAACTAAATCCAGACGCTCAAAAACTACAAGTCGCAGCGCGCCGCTGACGGTCTAACAACGATTTGCGCTTACCGTACCAGCCAGAAAAGTAGTGGAGGAGGTGAGAAATTGGGGGGAGCAGTAGTGATTCGGCTGCATGTTATAAGAAGAACATGTTGTTCCGATGCCATCGCGATCCAGTATATAAGTCCGGGCAGAAAAAAGGAATGACATTTCTATGAGCTGTTACAACCTGTAACTAAGAACCTTTAACTGGAGCAATGTTCGTGTGAATCGAATGGGGCAAATGAATTTGAATTGATTCGACACGGATTGTCCCGAAGCGTATTATCCCCCTTTCCCCGTTTTTTCATGCAGCGTTATTTGTTGTAGCAGATTGCGCAGGCACGGAGAGCAGAGAGGGATACAATCACGCCGGGATGGGCCAGGAAGATTCCTACATGATCGACGATGACGACGAGGAAATGGTTTCATCGACGCACGGCACGGTGATTACGATATTGGGAATTTGTCTGACCCAATTTATTGATTGCTTCGTGCGTGTGACCTTGTTGCGTTGCGTGGCGGTGCGTGATCTTCGCGTGTCTATGTGTGGTGTGTGTACCCGTGGCGCTCTGTGTGCTGTGTGTTACCTGTGTGTTCGTGTGCCGTGCGTGGCGGCGTGTCGTTCGCGTGCGTGCGTGTGTGTGCGGTGCCTGCCGTACGTGCTGCGCGCGCTGTGTGTACGTGCTCGTGCGTGCGTGCGTTGTCCGTGGCGTGCGTGGCTGTGCGCGCGTTGCGTGGCCATAAGCCATGAGCGTGTGGCATGCGTCTTTGTATCGTCCCGTGCCGCAAACTTTGCACCGGTGCCCGACGCGTGCGGTGCGGGCGGCGTGCGTGCTGTTCGCGTAGCCGTTGCGTCGTGAGCGTGCGCCGTGTTGTCGTACGTCGCTGCGCGCGAGATGTGTGTACGTGGCCGTGCGTCGCGTGCAGTGCGGCGTGCGTATGCGTACGCGTGGCCCATATTGATGAGCGTGTGGCAATGCGCTTTGTTCGTGGCGTGCGCAAATCTGCATGTACATCGCTGTGGTGCGGCGTGCGTGCGTGCGTGCGTTGCGGACGTTGAGCGTGTGACAGTCCCGAATCATCCGCTCCACACAGCATATCGCTGATCACGGATTTGCTCTATTCCTTCGCCGACGTCTGTGACTTGCGCGGACTGCAGAGGGGACAGATTTGCCCTGCACGTCCGCACGAGTGCAGAACCCAGACAACCCCTTGCAGCAGCGACCAAACACCACTTGGTACCCTTAACCCCAGCGCCACTGCAGCAGACATCACGGCACCACCATCAGCATCTCAGGTACGCGACGAACGACGCGGGAAGAGGAGGATGAGGACGGACTGCGACGGGTCGCAGGCATTCAGCCAGCCAGCGTGCAATTGCGAAACCGCCTGCCAGCGCGATGCGTCGAGTTAGTCGGCACGGGCATAAGGACCGTCGCTCATAGCGCTTATACGACGTCAGGACAATCAGCTGTGGGCCACTATGTGTTGGTGATCACACGGTGCGGTAATCAATGGTGTCACCCCCCCATGGAACCTCCGCCCGCTACACAGACGCACTACAGTACATCCCTTAAGTAATGTATTTTATGTTACTTAATGTTACTCGTAAATCGTCCAATTCCAGTAAATCAGCTGAATGTAATGGCAATTAGTAGTGACATAAACACACTAGCAAAATTAAAATCACCCCCTCTGATGGCTGTTCACCCGACGTGCGCTCCCGCTTCTTCCCGCCAACCCCTTGTGACGCCACTGCAGAGAATCTACTCACGCGGTTGACCTATCGGCTAATTAATGGCTATTGTAAGCATGGCCATTTACATGAAGCACGTCGCTGCCTGCATATGAAAACTATTAGAGAAAGGAACGAAGCTGGCCTTTGCCACACTGTGGCAATAAGATATTTGACTCAATCTCTTGTCCAAGAATATCCTAGCGCAACGAGGCCAGGGAGGGGGTTCGCGTGGTCGACACTGCGCCCAATAGAATTTTCAAACCAAGAGCGAGAGGCGGTGAAGTTCGCCTGCCTCAGTTTTGGTTACCATATTTGCACAAAGAGTGAAAACATGCGTCACGTGAAACGAGAGCCAGAGCACTGACCAGTTCCGGATCGCGCCTCATATACAAAGGCCAAAGACGCGTGTCGATTTTTCAGGAGGTGAGAAGTAATAGTGTAGTTAGCGAAGCAGACTAGTAAACAGCATGCCGTCTAACTGGTTGCAGCTATACGCTACATTATTTTTAATGTAAATTAAACCTTTAAATAGGTTTCAAAAGTTTTTCCCACAATTAGCACGCACGCACGCAGGCCACCACACCCAGCACAACCCCACATCCACACGCCACGCAACAAGCACGCCGACGCACGCACGCACCAACACACCCACACCGGTTACGTACGTTACGTCATGTAGGAGTGATGACACCACAAAGTCATTTATATTCACTCCTTTGTTAATTGTTGTATGACTCATATGTATTTATATTTCCATGAACATTACTTCGTATTATATTCGTGCTTTTACTGTGACGTCTGCCACTGTTGCATTAAAGCATGAGCATCTATGCGGGCAGCCGTTACCACCAGACAAGGCTAGGTTGTTGCCTGGAGTCTCCTCAGAATCGCCTCGCTCGCCGAAGCTGAGAAATCGCAGGTTTGAATTACCAGGGGACGGTTGTCAAGAAACAAATATTAGGCTCAACCCATTAGAATATAACTTACGCATGTTTCTGACGAACAACCGGCCCCCAGATATTATATCAGATGACTTACAAATAAAACCGAGCTCACGCTAATGTGGTCGATTCGCCAGTTCGCGCAAGTTCGGATTACGACGGTTCTTTATTATACTCTGGATTAGTTAAAATATAGTAGATCACTTGCCCTATTCACTCTTGCTCCTCATTCAGCTGTAAATGCACGCTTATTGCACGCAACGACATTTGATATGGCCTGGTATATAGCATCTCTTGCATCGTGCGTATCATTGATTGCATACAGTATTCAATTCGTTGATCCTTGCAGGCTTTTCCGGAGCTTTAACGAAAAATTGACACATTACGAAACGCCACTCGCGAGCAACCGAGTTTGGGAATGTTCCACGTGAAACTTACCAGAAGGACAAAAACTCGCCCGAATGGCAGACGGCTTGCGCGGTTGACGACGCGTGCTTTTGCCCACGAACACCGGATTGGCCAAAGTTAGCGAGGGCCGACAGGCTCTGGCAGGAGCATTTCGTCTGACAACACTGCCGTCAGAAAACTTGGACTCCTATCCCGGTGCATTCGGACAGATATTAACAAGCTCGCCTT
>NW_014577545.1:118647-133607 GCF_000485595.1 Priapulus caudatus | reverse complement strand
CGGGCGAGTCCTGGCACAGCGGCGGCGCTCCTACATGGTGCTGCGCGCCTCGGGCGAGTCCTGGCACAGCGGCGGCGCTCCTTCATGGTGCTGCGCGCCTCGGGCGAGTCCTGGCACAGCGGCGGCGCTCCTACATGGTGCTGCGCGCCTCGGGCGAGTCCTGGCACAGCGGCGGCGCTCCTTCATGGTGCTGCAGTGGAGAAACGTGCAGAACACGTGATAAAAAACAATCGCATTGATTGGTTCAACTGTCTTTTTCCATACACGGCATCCGGCAAAAGTCAAACTCATTTGACTTTTGCTGCGCTCCTGCTGTTCTTCTGTTATATATCGTGGGATACACGGCTTCAACCTGTAGATGATATCGCGAATCCATTCGACCATACTGTCGACGTCGGCATAGATGGAGTAAGGGCCCTGAACACTGTATAGAAAGAAAGTGCAGGAAAGTAGTACAGGGTAAGTGTTGCAAGATTGGGGGGGGGCGAGTCAGCAGCATCTATACACGAATAGTAAGACTACAGAAATCAATCTAATGCAGTCACACCAGGCAAGTATTAAGCTCACCAGGGTCCTGAACACTGCATAGAAAGATTTGGTAGGTTAAAATGCAGAAAATTAGTACAGGGTAAGGGTTGCAAGAGTTGTGGGGTGAGTCAGCAGCATCTATACACGAATAGCAAGACTACAGAAATCAATTTAATGCAGTCACACAGTCACACGCGTTTCCTATCTAGGAAGCACACTAGGGTCCTGAACACTACATAGAAAGATTTCGTAGACCATGCTCTGGTTAAAGTGCAGGAAAGTAGTACAGGGTAAGTGTTGCAAGAGTTGTGGGGGTGAGTCAGCAGCATCTATACACGAATAGCAAGACTACAGAAATCAATCTAATGCAGTCACACCAGGCAAGTATTAAGCTCGCCAGGGTCCTGAACACTACATAGAAAGATTTTTACACGAATAGCAAGACTACAGAAATCAATCTAATGCAGTCACACCAGGCAAGTATTAAGCTCGCCAGGGTCCTGAACACTACATAGAAAGATTTGGTAGGTTAAAGTGCAGGAAAGTAGTACAGGGAAAGGGTTGCAAGAGTTGTGGGGTGAGTCAGCAGCATCTATACACGAATAGTAAGACTACAGAACTCAATCTAATGCAGTCACACAGTCACACGCGTTTCCTATCTAGGAAGCACACTATAGGGTCCTGAACACTACATAGAAAGATTTCGTAGACCATGCTCTGGTTAAAGTGCAGAAAAGTAGTACAGGGAAAGGGTTGCAAGAGGTGTGGGGTGCGTCGGAACGAATGTTAGTTGAGACAGAAGCTATAGTATTGACACGACTCTATAACAAAATTAACATCAATGGCAGATGGTATACTCCTTCAGGCAGCTTGTCATCTGTGTTCTTGTCGCCACAAACAGGACAACCTCCAGATGTTCAATGGTGATATCGCTAACCCTTTCTGCGCAGTAGCCAGAATTGCCTGTAATCACACGTTTTCATTTGTTAATAACTTCGTGAAACCAACTTGGAGAGTTTCAAACTGATATCTCGCCAGGCTTCATATCTAGATGGATAATTTATATGATCTCTCGGTTGCGTCTCTGCTTTCTAGTGATATATATATATATATATATATAAATATATATATATATATATATATATATATATATCATATATATATATACATTATAATATATAATATTTTAAAACAATAAATAGCGTGTGAGTTCTAATGCGCAAAGAAATGTTTTTGAATTAGTACTGGGATGAAAATGACAAAGTAACTAAAGTCACATAGCGATCATTGGGGCACCCTATCGTTTCTTTGTGTGTGTGCGTGCATGCGTGCGTGTGTGCGTCTCAGGAGCTAAACAATGTGCGTGTGTGTGAACGTGTTATACTCACGTCGCATAGTGCCTTGTCCTGCTGCTGGTAGCCAACACACACGGTTCGCTCCGTTAGGTGGCCGTTGTAACGGTGCTTCGTCTCGTTGAAGCTGTCGCGGCTGACGACCGGCAACATCACGACGTTAAGGTTGGAAGGCTGTTGAACACGCCTTCTATACATTGCTTATAAAGGTAGTCCAGTATGATGATACATAAGATGACCAGACATCTACGTTTTACTTGAAGATAGAGAGATATCAGAATACCATATTTCACCTAATGGGATCGAATGTTGTACCAAAATGTTGGAATTGCTAAAGACATCGATTACGAAAAATTGAACAATCAGCCGAGGATTGAATCTAATGAACCAATGTATAAAGTAATGGGTCAATCCTTTAGATTGGTTAACATGTTCTACCAGACCAATGAATTCTTCCAACAAAGCTTTATATACTACAAAGAGAGACAGACCTAATGCCCGTACAAGAAGGTAGACTAGAAAACAAACAGAACCATCTGGAGCGGCAACTGAGTCAGTAAGAGTGTCGGAGCGCAGGCGATTTACAACTTCAGTAAATAGATTCACAGCAGAGCCATGAGCCTGTGGCCATGAGTGAGGAAACCACTTTACCTGTCTGTCTGTACATGCTATTTACTGCGTTTGAGAGAAAAGCACGTATTTAGTCATTGCCGTGTGTGCTGGCACAAGACCTGACAGTACATAAAGCACGCCAATTATTGAAAAAGATAAGTAACTCACTGTGCATTTAGTGGAATCGTTCGTCTTAATTCTCCGTTGCCCCCCCCCACCAAAATACTCTTTTAGGCGGCTGCAGTTTTAGGGTGATAGTGACGCATAACTGGAAACGTTAAATGCAGCGGATAATTTTTCCTGTAAGTTGGGCCATTTTAGCATTGTTATAATTTTATAGCATGTGTTTAGTTTGGATTAACAACTACAGCAAAAAATTGGTCGATTACACAAAATAAACTACACATAATGATAATACAATATCAAAGTTTCGGGCAAGTGAAAATTCAACCCAACAAATGGCCCTATGTCAGGCCCTGCTACTTATGCCAACAAATTCATTATGTCCCGACGTTTGGCGCTACCAGCGGTTGACGTCTCTGTAGACACAAGTGTTTCACTGGACCCCCCTTCAATTTCAACAATAATTTCCGCATCATTGATGGTTTCCATGCTTTTAATATGAAATTATGCACCACACAGCAAGCAACTATCACACTCGGAATATCTGCAACTGACCTCATGTCCAAGAATTTTAGTTTACGAAATTTGCCTTTCAGTAGGCCAAAGCACCTTTCAATGTCTACCCGGGTAGAGCTCTGTTTATAGTTAAACGTTTTCTCCTCGGTAGTCAGGTGGCCATTATCCCTGAAAGGTACCAGCATATTGGTAGACAGGCCGTAGGCAGAATCACCCAGCAAATGGTACTGGCTTGGTGCTTCCAATTCTAGGTGGCCATACAGGGGGCTGTTCTTGTACACCCTAGAGTCGTGTACAGAACCCGGATATGCAGAAAATACATTTAAAAAACGTAGTCTGCTATCACAGACTGCCTGCAGATGGAAAGCAGGAAAACCTTTCCTGCATATATACGAGTCGCGAAAAGCAGTCGGGCCTGAAATGGGAATGTATGTCCCATCGATCGCTCCAATTACCCCGGGAAACCCTGCTCGCTGGGAGAAGGACTCTGCAATTGATGCATACTCTTCTTGTTTGGGCCATGTTATCATCGTAGGGAGAATTTTTTCCCCAGAAAGCAGCCTACAGAAGTTCCCCAAGTAGTAGTGGAGCGAACCTTTGCTAAGACCAAAGCGGTCAACCACACTTCTAAAAGACTCGGTATTGCTCAGATACCAAATGCAGGCCAACGTCCTTCTTTCCAGGCTGATTGTGCGAACCGCTGTGTGTGGTCCTATTAGTTCTAGAAGTGCCTGAAATTAAATTTAAAAATAAAAGCTATTCTACTTGATTTACTGGCACAATGATGCAGGCCTGCGGCAACTGTACGCGGGCTATAGTACTAGAGCTAAGACAAACTATAAGATTGTTAAGTCGGACATGTGATCTTGCACTACGACTATGACTGAGTAAGACTATAAGAGCATATATTATAACTTCATCAATGCACACTATAGACTAGTCACTAGCATGGCATAATATTATGCCTACTTAAAACTAGTTTTTAAGAAATTAAGTGTAGGAACTAGGAAGCTATAGCCTAGTCTATATCCGAGCTGATATATAGTCTTATACAAGTTATAGTCTATAGAGAATAAACATATGGAGTACACCGTAGAATCCCACTGACTAGTCCGACAAGGCTGTGCGACTGTTTGTCCATACAATACGAAGTGATTAGTTAGACCATTTCTTAGAGCTACCCACTGGCACTGACCTGAAACGACGAGCGAGTCATTCGAAAATGCGCTTTGAATAACGGGTCGCTGTAGCTTGGTACGGTCTCTCCTACATAGCTCTCAATTCGGGCAGTACCAAGCACCGGAGGGCGTCTTACCGAAGGCGCAATTGCAATCATGGGCATAATTAAGTCCAAATAAGGCATATGAATTTCGTCTGCTAATTCATTGAGCAGAACTTGTTCGAGGACACGATTAAAATCTCCTGAGTAAGTCGCCATCTTGGATAAAGCGAGCGCTCGGTGTGTCGTTCAGGAGGCGCTTCGTTCGTTCATCGAGCGTTCGCATCGAGCGCTCGCTCTCCTGAACACGCCTCAGCTTGGCAAACAGCAAACTCCACGACAGGTGGCGCTCTCGCTCTTGTAATGAAGGTAATGTAGGTATTAACTACACCAGGTGCCAGTTACTGTAGCATTCGTCAACATTGCATAATCAATGGGCCTAATATGCCTTTAAGGTATATGAGATACCGCATTCCTATGTCGACCCACAAGAAGTAAATATATGTATCGCCTGGTCATCGGTTGTCCGTTTGCAACCACAAATTCAGGGGCGGATCCAGGGCTGAAGCTAGACAGTATTTTTTCCAGATTTTAAGGGCACATCCTACAAAAAGGGCACACCACCCCACAGTGGGCGCCGTTCGGCGAAGAAGCACATGGCGGGGGGTCTGGGCTCAATTTTTCAAAATTTCAAGGGTCCCTGGGCACAAAAATGAGCACCATTTGAGCACACATTTAGTCGAGCAGCAATAGCTAAAAACCATATGGAATTTTATTTCTGCTTCATTTTGCCTGCGCTTTGCATACCAGCAATTAATGCAGAATGATTCAAGCACGTCCCTTCTTTTTCAGATATCGAAGCTAGTTTTGTTGCCATGTAAAATTTTGATTTCCTTCAAGTCCTGTCAATGAATCAGAAGAAAAAGAAAACAAAGAATATAGCCAAATTCCATCAAATTGTTTTCTGTATTTTTTAGCGCAAAATTTTGAAGGGCACTTTGAAATCTAGACCGTATTTCCCAATACGGCAAATACGGTCTGAATCCGCCCCTGAAATTGTTAAGATATATACAATATGCAGGGATGAGATTCTTCCGCGGATCCGCGGATTTGAAAGTCCCAGGGGTCGATTTTGTGAAACGTCTAAATTCGTTGAGAAAATTGGGAGGGGGGTAACAATGTAACAATTTAAATGTGTGACAGCCGAATCATCTGCTCCGACACAAATATCCGCTGATCACGGATTTGCTCTATTTCTTCGCCGACGTCTAGTGACTTGCGCGGACTGCAGAGGACAGGATTTGCTGCACCGTCCGCCACGAGTGCAGGAACCAGGACAACCCTGCAGCAGCGACCAAACACCATGGTACCTAACCCCAGCGCCATGCAGCAGCATCACGACACTATCAGCATCTCAGGTAGCGACGACGACGCGGAAGAGGAGGATGAGGAGGATGCGACGGGTCGCAGCATCAGCAGCAGCGTGCATGCGAACCGCCTGCCAGGCGTGCGGTCGTTAGTCGGCACGGCAAGGACCGTCAGCAGCGGTAAGACGTCAGGAAATCAGCTGTGGCATTATGGTTGGTGTCACACGGTGCGGTAACTCATGGTGTCACCCCCATGGACCTCCGCCCGTACCAGACCATACAGAATCCTTAGTAATGTTTTTTGTACTAATGTTACTCGTAAATTGTAATTCCAGTAAATCACTGAATGTAATGGCAATAGTAGTGACATAAACAACTAGCAAAATTAAAATCACCCCCTCTGATGGTGTCACCCGGTGCGTCCCGCACTCCCCGCAACCCCCTTGTGACGCCACTGCAGAGAATCTACTCACGGTTGACCTATCCGGCTAATAAGGCTATTGTAAGCAGGCAATTTACATGAAGGTCGCTGCTGCATATGAAAACTATGAGAAGGAGAAGCTGGCTTTGCCACGTTGGCAAAGATGACTCATCTCTTGTCAAGAATATCCTAGCGCAAGAGGCCAGGGAGGGGGTCGCGTGTCGAACTGCGCAATAGAATTTCAAACCAAGAAGCGAGAGCGGGGAAGTCGCCTGCTCAGTTTGGTTACCATATTTGCCAAAGAAGTGGAAAACTGCGTCACGTGAAGAGAGCAGAGACGACCAGTTCGGGCGCTCATATAAAAGCAAAGACGCGTGTCGATTTTCAGGAGGGAGAGAAATAGTGTAGTTTAGCGAGCAGACAGTAAACAGCATGGTCTAACTGGTTGAGTATACGTACATTTTTTACTGTAAAAATAATTTAAAAGGTTTCAAAAGTTTTTCCCAATTAGCACGCACGCACGCACCCACACACCCACACAACCACACACCCACACGCACGCACACACGCACGCACGCACGCACCCACACACCCACACGTACGTACGTACGTATGTAGGAGTGAATGACACACAAAAAGTCATTTATATTCACTCCTGGTATGTTGTATGTATAATGTATTTTATCCCCATGACTACTGTATATATTGTGTACTGTGACGTGACTGTTGATTAACATGAGATCTATGCGGGCAGGTTACCACCAGCAAGGCAAGGTTGTTGCCTGGAAGTCTCCCTCAAGAAATCGCTCGCTCGCCGAAGCCTTGAGAAATCGCAGGTTGAATTACCAGCAGGACGTTGTCAGAAACAAAATTAGGCTCAACATTAGCATTAACTTTACGATGTTTCTGACAACGGCCCCCAGAATTATATCAGATGATTACAAATAAAACGAGCTACGCTATGTGGTCGTTCGCCGTTCGGCAAGTCGGTACGACGGCTTCTAATTATCTTATTAGTTAATATAGTAATCATTGCCCTATTACTCTTGCTCCTCATTCGCGTAAATGCGCTATTGCACGCAAGATTGATATGGCTGGTTATAGCATTGCATGTGCGTATCATGTTGCAATACATATCATCGTTGTCCTTGGCAGGCTTTCCGGAGCTTTAACGAAAATGACACATGACGAGAACGCACTCGCGAGCAACACGATTGGGATGTTCCCACGTGAAACTTGCCAGAAGGCACAAAACTCGCTCCGAATGGCAGACGCTTGCCGGGTGACCGAGCGTGCTTGCCAGAACACGGATTGGCAAGTTAGCGAGGGGCCGAGGTCTGGCATGGAGTCGTCTGACAACACTGGTCAGAAATGGACTATCGGTGATCGGCAGAAGCCACAAGCTGCTTCCCAGGGATTGCCAGTCTCTTGCCAGAGAGAAGAAGCAGTCTCTCTCTCTAGTAGATCCGCTGCGCCCCTGGCGGTCCATGCTGTAACTGCACACAATGAAGACGCCGTGCTAGCACCTACTGTGGTTCTGTGGCTGGCGAAAAATCTGTTTCATCAAACAAATGTATGTATGTATGTATGTATATGTATGAACATATCAGATATGGCCTTCTTCACTTCCTTCAACTGATGCTGGCTTTTAACCACAACCAGGATGTCGTCGACGTACACAGCCAATATAACCAGCTCTCCTTCTGAAGTGTAGATACACGGATCATTTGTTGACTGCTTAAAGCCAATCTCAAGCAGATGCTCATGAAAGGCTGCATTCCAGCATCGCAGCAACTGCTTTAAAACGTATATGCTCTTCTTGAGCTTGCAGACGATATCCTCCTTGCCCTTCTCAACGAGCCCTTCTGGCTGCTTCATATACACCTCTTCTTTCAAGGTGCTTCTTCGGGAAAGCTTTCGTAACGTCCATCTGATGAAGAAAGTTGTTGTTCTTTGCTGACAGAGCTTTCAGCGTCATTACATACTCTGACCGGACGACTGGACTAAAGGTTTTGTCATAGTCCCGTTGTTGTGTCATAGCTATTGTGAGTAGCATTGCGCCACCAGTCTTCCTTTGAACCTCTCAGTCGACCCATCGGCTCCCAGTTTTTTTTTTGTACACCCACTTGCTGCCGACGATTCTCCGGCCCTGGGTAGGTGGAACCAGCTCCCACACTTCGTTATAAGAAAGAGATCCCATCTCCTTCTCCATGGCTGTTATCCACTTTCTGCTGTCAGAACTGTTCAGCGCTTGCTTGAAGTTAGCCAGTTCGGATGCAGCAACTGACACCCACTCTCCAAGAAGGTCTGGAGCTCTTCTTACTCTATCTGACCGCCTCACATCATGATTTGCAGCATTCCCTGGGTCACGCAGACCACCGTCACCAGGTGCATCATCATCATCATCACCATCAGAGGAGACGTCCACTGATGGTTGGTTGGGCGTCACATTCGTTTCAGCCTCGATGCTCGGATCAGAGTTGAGATCACTCTCGTTGAAGATTACATCACGGCTGTAGAACATCCTTCACTTGGCCGGATCATAGAGCCGATACCCGCAACAGGCAATTACATATGCCCAATCAAATAGTTTGCATAACCTGTTAAACAAAGCCTCATCCATCTTGTACAGAAGTCTTCCTATTGTGGTTGCTGGTGCTTCTTTCCCTCGTTTGGCGTCCAGGGCTTTCTGATAAAGCACACCTTGTGAGTGTGTCGTTGCAGTGTCCTTCTTCACATTTATTGTTCCTTCAACATAGGCATTAGAATCTCTGCAGCATTGTGATTGACCTGCATTGGCAAACTCCCTAGCTGATGCTGCTGTTCCATGTCCAAACATTCCCCTGCAGACATTGCACCGTACTTTGTGCACACATTGCCCATCAACAGAAACCTCATAAACTAGCCACTCAAAGTTCCATGATTCCACAGTCTTCAGACGCATTGGCTTTCTGTTGGACTTAAACTGAGTTTGAGCTTGAACCTGAGCTGCAGATTCTGGTGTTTGCAAGGATCTCAATTTCTGTTGCTGCAATGGCAACTAGGAAGATGCAGTAGATTGAGTGGAGGTTGGGGATGACTGTGGTGGCATGGCCCCCTGACATCTGGGACTTACGTGCATGTTAAATAACTGCAGGTGGAAGTTGTGGAACCGACTGAGATCTCTCTGGGTCTGGGCTCTTTTTAAGATTATGCTGCTCAGAACTTACAGAAGTCTCATCACAAACAACATGTCCATGAGGAGTAGAAGCAGAAGCAGACTGAGGCTGGGGGTGAGGCTCAGGATCATGTTCAATAACTGCAGGTGGATGTTGTGGAACCAACTGAGATCCCTCTGGGCCTGGGTCATTTTCAAGATCATGCTGCTCAAAATTACAGAAGTCTCAGCACAAACAACAGGTTCAGGATGAGTAGAAGCAGAAGCAGACTGAGGCTTGGGCTGGGGCTCATGTTCGATAACTGCAGGTGGAAGTTTAGGTCCCTGCTGATTGAGGTCCCTCAGGGTCTGGGCCCTTTTCAAGACCATGCTGTTCAGAACTTTTCTCAGCACTCGCAGCAAGAGCAGGAGGAGCTATAGCAGACTGAGGCTCAAATACAGATGCCTTGGTTGAACTGGAAAGAAATAAAAAAAAATTAAATAAGATAAAAAATAGTATTTTAAGATGCAATAACGTAAAAGTTCAACTATTTTTTAAAGGCTAAATCCAGTCTAGGTTTAAGTTAATTCCAAAAAAATTTCAAACAACAGCGAAAATTTGATAAAAATCGGATACTAAATTTATAAGGAAAATATGAAATTATGAAGTTTCAATTATTATTTTGAATTACGAAATTTGACAGTATTGTGGACTACCACTACCATCAGCTAAGCACATGGGCTGAACATTTTTCACGTACAGCTGTATGACACATTTCTTGTGTTTCTGGATTTGCTCCGACATAGGTGAGCAAACTGATTTTTCTGAAAATTTGCTGACTCCAGGTTAATGTCATTCAATACCATGATGTCGTGATCAATGCTATGAACTCTCCATTTAAGCACTCCAGCGCTGCTAATCAGTTTGTGCTGAAACTTAAGGTATGGAGTTGTTTCTGGCATTACATGACCATCCAGCTCGGGAATTTCCAACTGCTCATCCACTTGAGGTGAATGAACCCTTTTTGTATGGATTGACCTTGCAGAATCATCTGATCTCTTCTGCTTTAGGGGTAGGTGATAGTGACCCAAAGCGGCGAGAATATTTTGGTTCTCATTCAAGCGCCAAAAGTACAAAACTCTGTTCCGCGCTGATGTAGGGGTGTACTTAGATCCAGCACTACAAGTATCGTCTGCAGTCAAAGTCCCCGTGCTGATGTATGCACAGTGGTGCACATGTGCTCTTCCATCTGGAGCTGAATCATTGCTGAGCAGATTGATGACCAGCTGCTGATCTGCCAGTAGAAGCGGCTGATATTCATGATGGAGAGCGTAGTCAGAGAATGTCATCCTCTCAGCAAGAGGTCGATGACGACGGTGATGACTTGCTGCATTTTGCAACTCCTGGTTGTCCACGTAAATGCCAGTCTGGACGTGGTAGCTGAAAGAGGTTCAATTTCAAAGATATTGGTAAATTGTACAGTGATGGCACCTAACAATTAATCAACTAGTTCTTCTTACATGAATATCCGAAAAGTATATGTGAGTTGAACCCAGTGCCAAATTATGGCAGGTTGTGCTTTACTAATACCATAATAATAATTATTATTATAAGTCAAACTAAATACCTCGGCTTTTGGTCAGTATTCTGAAGGTGAAGCCGATGTTGTTTTCTCACTATGATCAACACAGTGGCAAGCAACTTGATGGTGCTATCTTCAGATGAAGCGGTTTGTATAGTTTTTGGTGAGCAACTTGCACGCTCTTCTTGTTAGGATTGTCCCCAGCTACAAGTTGATTCTAACGTCTGCCCGTTGCTGGTAGTGTTTTGGTGGCACCTATATAACATTCTAACAAATTTCAAGGATTTGAAGAAAACAAGAATTTTACTAAAGAAAAGTGAGTATGCAAACACTACTATATTTGAAAACTTTTCGGTTTTTGCTCTTCGGTTCGGTTCGTTTGGTTCGGTTATTTTCAGTAGTAAAAATGCTGAAAAGGTGGGGACATTCTCCCTCCATTTTGAATAATAATGATGCCTATCATAATATTATACATTTATTGTGTTATTTATTGGCCAAAAGACAATAAAGTAATGCAGTTCAAGGATAATAGTCAATACTATTCATTAAAGTGATCTACCTCACCACAATAGACTATTAGACTAGAAGTCAAAGACTACCCCATGCAGTCCACCTGGGTAGGGACAAGTGAAAGTTAAGTTAGTTTCCTATTCTGCTTCAGGAAAATTAGAATAACCACCTGGTCAGGTAAGAGACAAGACCTCTGAGCAGTGACTATGTTCCCAGATGTACTGAATACTCTCTCACTGGCCACTGATGAGGCTGGAATACACATATACTATTTTGCCAGGCTAGCCAAAAGAGGATACTTGAATTCATGCCTTTGAGTCATGAATTTATGAGTTTGAGTCATGTTCCTCAGTTGATTTCGATCTATATTCATTATTCTCTAAATTTACCCTGTCTTGAAGGGTTTTGCTGGGGGACTCCACTTTGGTGATGAAAACATGCCCAACGTGTCGTATGTTCTTGTGTATACAAAAAGCGATTGTTGATTGGCTCGCTGAGCAAGCGCCAGCCAATCACATCGCAATTGTTGATTGGCTGGCGCTTGCTCAGCGAACCAATCACATGCTGGGTCTTGTTTCCTCGACACCCCGGCATGGTCACACTTTTTTGTAACTGAGAGTGGGTTGAATGTATTTTCCAGAACCAAACCAAGAACCGAAACGAAAAAAAATACCGAAAACCGAACCGAACGGGATGTATTGTGATAGAGTTGAATCGCAGTTAATCATTGCACCCTTATTTACTAATACTTACAGGGTGCTGTTTCTCGTTTGAGCTCCAGTGAATCATTATACGATTGGGCCCGAGCTGCTGGTAATCCTCACTGGTCATTGCTTGCCACTGTATATGTTCACAAGCAGGTTGATGGACTTGCCACAGAGGAGCAGTAGCAGACACGAACCCTTCGAGCTCTCCTCCATCCATCCACCGGGTGTACACATACCTGAACAATAATGCATAGAAGGAACTAGCAGGCCACAAATATAAAAAGTAAATGGTATACACATGACTAAGGCAGCTTTCAAAAGCTTAAACTATTAGTCGACTTAAAATTATTAATTGTAGATGTACATGCAGTGCTTAAAACTATTAATTGTAGATGTACATGCAGTGCAGCACATTCACGAGATAGAAAACACATTACATGCATGTAATAGTGTATAAAATACATGCATTTATTAAACGCATGTGGTTTAAGGCCGGTGAGGCGTGAATGTTGATTTGCAAACTTTCATTCTTGTAGGGTGATTTTCTGTCAGGAAGTGGTAGGCAATGTGCATGTCCCTATCCCTCTGTTTAGCAACGCCATCAGTGGGAACACGGCGCTGTTTGGGGTGAGAAATATCCAGGAGATTTGACAGAATCAACTGGTCCTGTGCTACTTTGTCGGGATTTTCGTAAAAAAGTACATAGTTTTTGGCGATATCAGCGTCAGTCAATAGGTCAGCTTGGCATAAACGTGTATTATTGTCCCTAGCTCTGTGTGTACACGCAATTCTCGGCATAATTCCGCCCCCAGAAAACCGAATTTGCTTATGCTTTTCACGTTCATGATACGCCCGACATCTTCCTTCCTTCCCTCCTCCAAACTATCCACTTATCCAAAATTATTCATATTTCTGCCGAGAAACGCAGATCACAGAGTCACGGATGGCACGGAACCTCAATGATTGGCTGAGCGGATATAGCACTGTTTGCTTTATTGATCGCGTGGTGGATATCGCGTTTTGCACTGAAAGTTGAATTTGGGTAGTGGGTAATTGTTATTCAAGAGTCTCCTATAATTTGTTCAGAATAGCTTAGAATGCACCAAATTGCACCATTCTTTTAAAAAAATTCCGGGGGTGCATGCCCCCGAACCACCTAGCATGGCGATGACCTACAAGCCTCGCATTGCTCGCTCCTCTGTTTGCTAATTAAAATTTCAGCTGAAAATTAAATTATCCAATCTCATCCCTGAATATGAGATACTGCATTCCTATGTCAACCCACAAGAAGTAAATATATCATTATGTATCGCCTGCATGGTCATCGGTTGGCCGTTCGGTAGTAAATTTAGTGCTAATTCTTAATTAATGTTAATAGGCTCCTATATTTAATATTTTTAATATTTGTTGTTGTTTTACAGAGTATTGTTGTGAGTCGGCAGAGATTACCCAGAGATGTAGCGGTCACTCCACGCAATCGTTTGGATGGCGTGTTACCCCGTCTGCAGCACGTCCTGCAGCAGGCAGGCAGCACTATCAGATGACGTGATGTGTTGCAGCAGCAAGCTGGAGAGCTCCTCACCATGGATGAAGGTATTATGGTTCGCAGTCCTTGAAATGTACTTGAATTTAGTAAATGTTGATTTTGTGCTTGAAAAGTCCTTGAATTTTTAGAAAGAGTTCTTGCCTGTAATAAAATGAAATTTTGTATCATCAATAATGTGCAAACTTCAATAAAAATTGTTTTTTCGTTAATTTAATGATCACAAATTACAGTAAGTCAGTAAATCAAGGTATGTTGTAGAAGTGACAATGGTTAGAAGGGTTTATTAATGTGATCCAGTTAAGTTTTAGATGTGACAGCGATTAAGAATGGGGTTATTAAATTAATCCAGGTATGTTTTGTTCTGTGTATGAATTCCGAGAAAATGTCTTGTTTGAAGTCTTTGAAAAAAATTTCAGTCCTCTATGAACCATGGTATAGTAATACCAGTGTGGAAATTGTCCAAACACTGTACTATGGTTTTCAACTGCTTATCCAAACGAAAACTAATACAGGTAATATGACAAGTTTGTCCCTCAACCTTTAAACTAGCTTCCATACTATTTTAAAAGAGATACCATGTTCAAAACTACATTGCCTATTACTGTTGTTTTACAGAGTGCGTAAATTATCCAGAGATGTAGCGGTCACTCCACGCAATCGTTTGTATGGCGTGTTACTCCGTCTGCAGCGCCTTCAACACATCCTGCAGCAGTGTTATGCTGCAAGCTTGAGAGTTCACCATGGAAGAAGGTATACCAGTGTAGATGTCGTCCATGGGTTTCAACTGCTTATCCAATGAAAAATATTGGGGGTGCATCGTACGTGTTTGTCCCTCGAGCTTTGGAAGTAAAGACTAATTTAAATGATTACATGTTTGTGACTGAATTAGATTCCAGTATGGCATTGTTTTCTTACTGATTTATTTTCCCTTTCAGAGCACAGCACCAGTTCATCCATCGTTACGTACCACGGATGAGGAACAGTTGGTCTGCCTCCGTTTGAAATATGTCTGGAACAGTTGTGGATTCTATTAGTGACATGCATTCTACTAGTATGTACGGTGTTCTTTTAGTATATTCTGACATTACTCCTATTATTGACATACATTGAAAGGGTGCTATTGAAGAGAAAGGTTGTCATCGTGACACGTTCTTTATATTACTGATTATATCATATGCATGTACTTTTTTAGGAGTGAACCTATTATTTAGTTTTGTTTATTTATATGCTTAAGTAGGTTTAAGAACATAGGATTCGTTGGGCAATCAGGTCGGTTGGCCTTTGAAGGAGTTTTCCCATATTTCCTATGTTTTATATAATGCTTTAAAACTCCCTATATT